>NW_017307198.1:310985-328510 GCF_000935625.1 Nanorana parkeri
GAGCCAGATTGAGAAGGGGGCCAGGAGCCAGATTGAGAAGGGGGCCAGGAGCCAGATTGAGAAGGGGTCAGGGGGACAGGAGCCAGATTGAGGGGGGGGGACAGGAGCCAGATTGAGGGGGGGGGCAGGAGCCAGATTGAGGGGGAGATAATAAAAAAAAACCATCGCACACCTGACCAGATAAGACCCTCGAGTATCAAGTGGGTGCCAAGCAACCACGGATGCCTCCGCAAATCAGTATAAATGTGAAGAAGTCACTCGCACTCCAGCTCAAATTCAGTCAATTCAGTATATATATTATGTGTTGTAATGATGTGGCCCGGCCCCATCCCTCAATTGCGCTTCTATGTTTGACTCCACCTCCAGATTGCGATAGGGCAGGGGCTGTCGGGGGTCATGTGATTGGGCTGCTCAGTCCAAAATGCCCGGGCCTATTTTGTGTCCCAGTCCGGCCCTGGGTCTAAACACCTGGTCTTGAAGTGGTTAATGTTAGTATAATCAGAATAACAAAGCTACAAGCTATTTTCAATAGTAGCTGCCTGTTTCTCTAATACCTTTCTGCATATTAATATCGATGTGTAAAATGCAGTGATTCACTGTTGTGCTGTAACCCCGTGGGTTTCAAACTTTTTTATATCATGCAGAGTCTTGCAAAAAAGTTTTTGTATAGGTTTGCCAATTTTAGGGGCACATGTTATAAAGCTGCAAAGCTATTTAGCAAGAAAAAATGCAAATCTCTTTTTTAAATAAAAGGAATAGAAAGTTGTCATTGATTTATTTGAGAATAAAAATTATATGAAGAGAAAGTTGTATGATTTATCAATTATTTCTGTATTGTTGTCACTATTGTTGAAAAAATGGAGAGTGGAAAAGACAAGGGCGGCAGAATGTCAAAGACAGGAGAGCCCTATAGTGTAGTGTCTTTGTTTTTTCATAGACACAAATAGCAAAAGTGCAATAATATTAGTTACATCTGGGTAGGTTGAAATGAACCATTAAAATGGTACACAACATGATTTATCAGTCATGTTCAAGTGTGACCAGCTGGGAAAAGCAGGTTTCAGTCTGGGATGATGTGTAACAGTGTGGTTTTCTGGTGGTAATATTGCTTGTCGTGGGTTTCTATATTTATGCTTACACGGAAAAATGCAAATATGTAGTGTATAAATAATTTAGCATACATCCCCCACACATACACACTTATTTATCAAGCAGATAATCAGATATTCACAAACATTCACTGCAGGTGAATCCTCCTGATGAATGTGTTTTAAATCATAGTGGTGATTCACCACTAGTGTATTTTTGCTAAAAGTAACATTCACTGCTTTATAAATATGCCCCCTAAAGTATAACTGTGGTCAAGCTTTGGAAATTCAACTATTTACATGCAGGTCGGTGAGCATCGTTTTTTTTCTTTCGACGAGTCGGCGGCGGTGTTGATTAATTTAACTAGATTCATTTTGGGGCTTTTTGTTTTTTTTAATTAAAGGACTTGTCAAAAACATTTTTTTAATGAGCCCCCCTGCCTGCAGACCCCCCACAACATCCGGGTCAGGGTTGTGGCAGAAGAGGCCCTTGTCCTCATTGGCATGGGGACAAGGTGCTTTTCCAGGGGGACCCCTGAAAAGGCACCCTCCCAATGCTGAGGGCATGTAGCCTGGTATGATGCAGGGAGGGCGACCTAAAGGGTCTGGTATGGATCGGGAGGGGACTACGCGCCGTTTTTGTAAAATGTGTTTATAGTGGCAGGGTGAAAGGTCTGCTTCGGCAGACCATTCTCCCTACTTTGGCTGTGACTTTGGCTCAGCCGAGCCGAAGAATATGCATTTGGCTTGTCTGAGCTGTTCGGCTGCCTTCGGCTGCTGTATGGGTTATAGTGAATAGCCCATACAGCATCTCTTCAGTTCGGCTGAACCGAAGGGCTCCGGCGGCTGAAGTGAGCAGAAGGATTAGCCGAAGCTACAGCTATATCCTACGACTACTTCGTAAATAACCCCCTTAGTTTTCGTCTGGTTTCTTGGTTCCCTGACAAGATGGAGCTCTCCTCTTCTCCCCCTCTGCTCCAACTGTGGATTGTCTGTCTGAGTCCTCATGCACAATGCAAGGCCATGAAGCCGGCATGGTATTTGATTATATCAGCAGTACTTAGAGAGGAGGGGAAAGAAGGCTGAGGGTAACATTCAAGAAGCCCAGAGGGAGCTGGCAGGAGTGGGGTTAAGGTTAAGTAAAACAGTTTTTTCCTTCCCCCCTATGTATAAACAAACAGTTAACCCTTGCAGTGCACAGCAACACTTTCACTTACCCTGGTGTTGGGTTTAAAATATATTCATCAATAGCCACAAAGGATGTTAATAACTTTTGTGTGCCCCAAATGTCTTTCCAAACTATATTTACTTATCCTTGAGTTTAGCTTTTACAAGAACCAACAAAATAGAAAAAGAGAGAGAGTATCTGAGAACACCAGTACATATAAATCATAAACCCATCTTACTCTGCAATAGGAAGATCATGATAGATACTGCAATTATCTGTGAGTGCTTATTCCTAGGAGAGAATATTGAGACTGCTCTATCTGCCACATAGTTAACAGCTATTTTCATTTAAGGCTTATTTTGTTCTTTTTTTTATTTTTTAATGCATTTTAATTAAAGTTAATTAAAGTTATTTCAACACACATCATTAATCACAATTCAAATAACATCAGATCATTGAAGCATATATCACTCCCTTCTATAGCTTGATAAAAAGGGCATATGAATTATAAGAATGGTGCTCCTTACTTGGTGTTATGTCTCGCTTTCCTGATTTGATGTTCCAAGAACACTAGATTACTGGCTACAAGGCAAATATGAGCAGTGTGATGTCCCAGAGTACTTTTCCTGGATTAAAAACTGAGGTGCTTGACAGGTAGGCTACATCCCCCTTAGGTCTACCTGAAATCAAAGAAAGACGATCAGCATTGTGGATTGTTAATAGCATCAGAGCTGCTGGTAAAACAGGTGACTCATGGCAGTTCCAACCCTGTCAATCAAGTGTACATGTTTTACTTTGTATTCATGATAGCTGCGTGTATGTCCAGAGCAACATATAATAGCACAGGTTTATAAGACTCCATTTAAAAGAGTGGCAGGCTCTGCCGCCCCTCTGAAAAGCAATCCATGCTGGATTGCTTTTCTGAGGGCGGTAGAGAAGTGGCTGCTCGGCATTCAGAAGGTAATGCTGCTACCTCCTGAATACCTTTTTGTTTCTCTTTCTTATCACAATGGGGATGTTCAATTGCAATACTGTGTCACAAGCAAAATACACTGCTGGAAAAAAAAGTCACCACCTGGATTTAGTTAAGCAAATAGGTATCCATTGGATAATTACTAGAGTCAGCAAAATTATGTCTCCAAAAAATGAGGTCAGCTGCCTACCTGAATATATTGAATGACCAGGTTTTTCTATCAATGGGTTTTTTCCCTGATGGTACTGGCATATTCCAAGATGACAATGCCAGGATTCATCAGGCTCAAATTGTGAAAAAATGGTTCAGGGAGCATGAGACATCATTTTCATCCATGGATTGGCTATCACAGAGTCAAGACCTTAACTCCATTGAGAATCTTTTGGATGTGCTGGAGAAGACTTTACACAATGGTCTGACTCTCCATCATCACTACAAGATCTTGGTGAAAAATTAATGCTAGTCTGGATTAAAATAAATGTTGTGACATTGCATACACTTATCAAAATGATGCCATGGCGATTGTGTGCCATATTTAACGCTAAAGGTAGGCCAAAGGAATGTAAGTGACTTTTTTTAAGGCCAGGCAGTGCATTTTTTCCCCTTATTTGAAAGCAATAGAAGATGAAATTGGTTTCATACACTAGCTCTACCAGACTTAGTATATTTAAGAAGTGTTTTTTCTAGAAGCCTCTGGAAATGTGTCTTTATGCATTATTCTAACAGTAGACATTACTTTGCCCTTTATGTGTCCTTATTGTCTCCATGGAATAATGGATGTGGACATTGACATGGATATGCACACCTGGTATATAGTTTCCATAGATACAATATTATTATGTGTACATTTCAAAAAACTGCTTCAGGAGCATCAGTATTCTGTAATGACCATCTTTTGAGCAACAGAAAGTACTTTAGGATGATATCCTGACTCCAGGATGAACTGCTAAATGTAGAATGCAAATGATCCACTGCAGATGGTGGAAAAAAGGCCTTGATAATAACCAGGAAAATGTTCCTAGGGAAAATTGTTTTTTTTTTGTGTGTGTTTTTTTTTTTAAGAGGAAGCACTATGGGGTCTATTCACGAAGCAGCCGAAGGATCTAGCTGTAGCTTCGGCCGATCCTTCGGCTAGCTTTGGCCCCAGGACCCCTTCGTAGAACCGAAGGGCTGCTGTACGGGCTATTCACTAAAGCCCATAAGACTCCCGAACTTGGCCGAGTGGCTCAGTCGAGCCAAAGGCATATGCCTCGGCTCGGCTGAGCCGCGCTGAAAGCCAAAGCTGGCTGAGCGGCCGGCCGACAACCTGCTTCTGACAGCTGGGCGGAGCCAGCCGTGATCTTACGGTTGGCTCCGTCCACTTGCAGAGAGATCAGGTGTCCCTGGTTACCAGCTAACCAGGGACACTGATCTCCAGAAAGCAAACTCTCCCGACGCTCCGGGAGTCTCCCGCTCCCGGCTGCCAAGGAGAGAAACACTGCCTTTTCTTGTTTTTTCTTTATTCTGACACGGAGAATTTTTGGCCATAGGAATGCATTGCTAGATTCCTATTGGCTATTTCAATTTGCAATAGCCAATAACAAACTAGCATTGCACCCGCCCTCTGCTGAAGTTCTCCATCAGGTCCCCACTACTAATTTACAGCAGCAGAGGGCGGGTACAATAGCTAGTTTGCTATTGGCTATTGCAAATTGAAATAGCCAACAGGAATTTATTTTTTGACACAACACAATGCCATGTGTGAACTGTACTGGGCGGTTGCTATAGTTTTATTCCACATGGGCATTAATAGGCAGCAGAGAGCTGTTAAAAATTATTCTCAAATGCCTGGCCCTTAAGTTTTAAAAGCAATATTCGACTATATGTCCTGTGTGAAGTACAGTGCTTAAACTGTTTAGTTAGCTGTACATAGCAAGCAACAAATCCAATCCGTTTTGTTTTTTTGTGTTTTTATTTTATGGTTTTATTTTCTCTTCTAATTTATTTCTTTATCTTGTTCTTGTTTATGTGTTTCAGACCTAAAATATTATCAGCAATGACAGCAATCTGTTGGATGACACCAGGAAGACATTATGAAACATAGCAATGATCATTATGCACCATTTTACTTACTAGTGATCTATCTTTTGTCCACCTTCTGATTGTCAATATCTTTTCTAAACTTAGGCAACCACAATCTTGCTCTTGGTCAATTTGTCAGACTTAAAGCCCAACTCTGAGCATAAGAAAAAGCTACCCTTGCAGTGGGGCCATTCATACTCCCAAGCTTAAATGCTCATTTTTCCTTGTCTTGCTCGTTTTTGACTAGGGGTAGAAGGATAAAGGTGCCCACACACCTTACGATAATCGCACGATCATCGCAGGAAATCCCGCAATCGTACGATTATTGTAAGGCGTGTGGGAGCCGTGCAACCTCTGCTACTGTAAGGTCGCACGACTTTTAACTTTGGAACATGTTCGAAAACCAGCCAAACATCGTACGATGTTCGGCTGGTTTGTGGCATGTTCGCAAGATAAAAGCCGCACGGGCCGGTGTGCGCAAGCGCACACTGCCGGTTCAGCATTGCGGTCATCGGAAGCCCGCCTCTCAGCGGGGCGGGCTTGCGATCATCGCAAGTAAGATCTGCCTGTCCAAGATAGGCAGATCGTACATTTTTTAAAATTACCTTACAACCATCGCAAGACACAAGTCTTGCAATGGTTGTAAGGTGTGTTCCCAGCCTAAGGAGTAACACTTACCTTATTTCTTGCCTTGGCAGGTTCCCAACATCTGTGCATCCAGTCATGTGAAGCCTTCTCTCCAAGACATTCTCAGCCATGGACACAGGTTTGCCTCCTCCACATATGGCGCAGGGCTAATAGCCCTGCATTGTATGTAATGATGCCAAGGAACCAACCACAGCTCAAAGCATCAGGGAGAAGATGGAAGCACTAGAGCTTGCCAGAGTGGGGGTTAAGGTAAGTAATACAGTCTCTTCATCTGGCCTAGACATAATGAGCATTTAACCCTTGCAGTGCAAGTGAAGGGGGGGGGAGGGGAGTGCAAGGATTTTTTCCAGCCCAGAGTTTGGATTTAAAGCTCAATTACACTTTCAGTTTAAATTTGCTAAATTAATTCCAGGATGTTCTTAACAAAGGCATCCAAAGTCCTACTGTTTGAAAACAGCCGCAGCCTGATTAAAAAAGCCTATCTCCTTCCAGCATGCTACAGATTGGGAAACCCATTTAAGGAGTACCAAGGAAAGTCATATAATGAACATAATAGGGTTCAGTTACTGTCTGTGTGGTCCTTTCTTCATTGATTCCTGCTGATGACTGTGATCTTTTCCTGACAGTCTTTGACTAGTTGCTTATTTGTTGACCTTTCCATTTTGAATTCAGTTTCAATGTTGCAAACTAAATCTTATATAGGTAGGGTTTATACCTACTTTAAGAGGAAAGGAGCTGGTAAACCTCCACAACCAAAGAAAAGCCAGTGGTACTACATTAACCCCATAAGGACCCTTTTGCTGCCAAGGACTTTTTTTCATTTTTTGCACACATGTTATAATCCCCATTGTAGGCCTAAAAATTACTTCAAACCCACAAATATTTAATATTTTCTGAAAGCCAACACCCTGTAGAATAAAATAGTGGCAGTTACAAATGTTTATGTTGCACGATATTAGTGTAACTCTTTATCAAACCAAAACATTTTGTGAAAAATGCACTAACGTTAAATTTAGTGCCCCAAAACACAATATAATACAAATTGTTTTGGAAAATATTAAAGATGAGGTTACGACGAATAAATAGATATTCAACATGCCCTAGTTAAAAATTGTGTGCGTCTGTGAAACACAACAAAATTCAGTACCCCAAAATGTCCATCGATCATGCTTTAAAAGCCCCCTACAGATACATGTAAATATTGGTCCTGGAATTATTGCTTTCACTCAGGCATGCGTGGAGATATCCAACATTTGTAGTGCGATCGTTGTTTTTGTACGTAGGCGCACCAGACACATGTTTACGTGAATATGCTAGACCCCTAGTGTCACCTTTCTACTTTAAATAAGCTTATGAAGTACACATCACACTTCCATAGCTTATTGTCCGGCTTCAGGAGCAGAGCAATGACAGCTCAGGGACCAGAAGTGATGTAATGTGCATCGCTCCCAGTCTCATAGAGCAAGGAGGAGATCGGTGAGGTGAACAGATGTTCGCCGCTCTCCTCCCCAGCTTCCTGCGGACACCCAAGATGCCAGTGCCAGGACCGCAGAAGGGGAACTGGAGCTCAGGAAACACAGTGGGGGGTGCGGGCACTTTACCAGCCCGTTGAAGTGATCTGACGGCAGCTGAGCCACCAGAATTGCTTTTATTAGTCAGTTTAAACAAGCCCACTGCTAATGACGTACTATGTACGTCACCTGTTGCAAAGGTGTTAAATCATAATTCATCCACAGTGTTAGCAGCTAACGTGATAATAACATCAAAATGTTATTAAGCTCTGTTAAGTGCTTATTAAATCACTTATGATGGATACTGCTTCTTGATGTTTAAAAGTTTAAGTTGCCTGCAGAATTAGCTGATCCCATGAGCACTGGTCCTAATATCCTGTTTTAGTGTGCTAGTAAGCTGTGCGTGTCTCCACAAACACAGACAGCAAAACAAGTAATTTCCCTCCCCCTGCCCCCCCCATGCTGAGAGAGTTGGAGCTGTTTAGACACATGATCGCTGTAAGTGTTTGGGCAAAAAAATGTAAAGAAATACTTTGCTGAGCAATGCATATTTGTTTGCTCTGGATTCATTATTGAACACAGATTTATAGTTTAATACTACTTTAACATTGTTAGCATACTCTTCAATATTATTCCTTCTGTAACGTTGTTGACTTTGAGTTTGATATGTGATCATTTTAATTTACACTTGGCAGTAACCTTTTTAAAATGTAGACAAGGGACCAATTTCCTATATCGCAAGAAAATTAAACAAAATAATACATTTAAAAGTCTATAGAAAATACTCACATGCTTCAGATACTTTCATATATGTGCTATAGCTTCTACTTTTTTTGTCTACACTTTTTTCAGCATAATTATGTTTTAGCGGTTCTTCAAGATACTAAGCTGTTGCATTAATAAATGGAAATTCGAAGAAGGCCATTATATAGAGGCTACATTCAAACAAGTCTACTAGATCAATTCATGGATACATTAAAAACAAAAAAATCTATATGATATCCATTAGCCACTGAAACTGATGGGAACTTGAAAATATTTTTCACAAGATCTAGACTTTATATCAAACACACTCACCTACAAGATAGGATGTTTGTGCTTGTAATATTTATATTTATCAACATAAACACTACTGAACTTTAGCCTGCTACTTGCCTGGTAAAGTGCCTACATGCATGAGGTTATGACCCATATATCTGATAAATAATACTTGAGTTTAAAAACCTATATTTCTATGGAACCAAGCAAATGGAACTAAAGTGCAGTAGCGTTTATCTTGATAAATATAAATATTACAAGCACCAACATCCTGCCTTGTAGGTGAGTGTTTTTGTCTAGAAGTCTAGATCTTGTGAAAAATATTTTCATGTCCCCATCAGATTCTGTGGCTAATGCGTATCAATATAGATTTTTTAGTTTTTACTGTATCCATTAATTTATCTAGTAGACTTGTTTGACTGTAGCCTCTATAGAATGGCATTCTTTGAATTTCCATTTATTAATGCAACAGCTTAGTATCTTGAAGAACCGCGTCACCATAATTATGCTTAAAAAAATGTAGACAAAAAAAGTAGAAACTATAGCACATACTGTATATGAAAGTATCTGAGGCATATGAGTGTTTTCTATAGACTTTTAAATGTATTATTTTGTTTCATTTTCTTGCTATATTGGAAATTGGTCCCTTGTATACATTTTAAAAAGATTAGTGCCAAGTGTAAATCAAAATGATCACATATCAAACCAAAAGTCAACAACGTTACAGAAGGAATAATATTGAAGAGCATGCTAACAATGTTAAAGTAGTATTGAACTATACATCTGTGTTCATTCATGAATCCAGGGCAAACAAATATGCATTGCTCAGCAAAGTATTTCTTTACATTTTTTTGCCCAAACACTTACAGTGATCATGTGTCTAAACAGCTTCAACTCTCTCAGCACGGCTTCTCTGAACTTCCTGTCCAGTACAAGATCACAAGGGGCAGAGTAGTCTCCAGCGGCTGTCCATCTACCAGCTTAGAAAAAGGAAAGGGAAAGAGGCTCTGGGGGGTTTTAATGTTTACCTGAGTTGGATGTTTAGAGTTGCTGCTATTATTATTTCCTCAAGAAACAAACCAGTACTTGAGATGTATGACCATACTATTCTTTCTGCTTCACAGGTATAAACATGCTGCGTCTGATGCTTTAGTCATGCATGCTCATCGAATCAAGCCTATGCATATGACAAATGTATAGTTGCTATAGTAAACTTTATAAAAATCTTAAAGTATGGGAAGTTTATAGCCCTTGCAGACTGAACTACATTGCAACACTTCAGGGCTGAGTTATAATTCTTCTGACAAGCCTATAGCTGTGTGAATGATGTTCACCTGCTACTAGATGGAAGTGAGGTGTACAGGAAATTCATATTCTTCTCAGCACCATCTAGTGGTGGTAGTGCAGTGTGAATGGCATTCACCCTGCTACACGCTAGGTGGAAGATTTATAAATCAGCCCATTATTAGCACAAAAAATGGAATCTGAATACAAATTAAGATAGTTATCCAATTAAGACCAATAGAGTGTAACTACAGATAGTGGGACACCATAGCAAAGTTTTGAGAGCCCCTTCGCAACCACTCTATATGTGAGACTACTGTGAATGGTCTTAACATAAATTATGCCTAAATGAAGGAAAGGTAGCAGGAGCATTGTAAGTACACTACAAAGGGCAAGTACTCTATATACGTTGTCAAGGAGGTGGTGGCAGCAGTGCAGGGTGTCAAATGTTAACTATCATTTACCAGCTAAATACCCCTTAGTAGCTCACCATTTTATCATATGAGATCCCTCACAATCCCTTAAATTGGCCATACACTGATTAAATTTCAGCCGTTCCCTACTGAATTGCACACATATTTGTAATTAATTTAACATAAGTGGGGGAATTGAGTGATTTATCTCCTTCATCCCGCTGGGTTGAAGGAGAGAAATCAAACTGTGTACAGCCAACTTTAGTGTAAATTCTAACAGGGTTATTCACAAAAGGGTGAAGAGTTTGGAGAAGGCAGGAGAAGTGAACATTCTAGGACAACATAGCTGAACTGGAAAGTGAGCTGAATTGGAGAATATTTCCCAATCAGCTATTTTGTACTATATTGTTCAATTCTCCTGTCTTCTCCAAACTCTTCACCATTTAGTGAATAACCCTGTCTAAATTCCCAACCCTTCCACTGCCCCAGCAAGAAAGTGCTGTAAGAGGTGGTCTAGTAATAAGGCCAGTAGTAGGAGCTGTAGTAGGTATAGTAATAACCTATAGCAGGGCTCAAAATTTCCACTCGCCCGCTTGCATTTGGCGAGTGGAAATAAAGAGAGGGCGAGTGGAAATTTAGTCAGGCACGTGGTCACGGATCGCGTACCTGACTATGAGAACAGCCCCTCCTTGCTGTCCTGTCCTGGCTCCATTCCTTTTGGCCGGAGCTCTGACAGTTCTGAGCCCCGTTTGCAAGGATGGATTAGTAAGGTCTGCAGACCTTACTGCAGAGAACGGGGCTCAGAACTGCAGAGCTCTGGCCGAAAAGGAACGGTGCCAGGACAGGACAAATTATTTCTATAACTTTTTTCTGCCTTTAACATTTAAAAGTGTAATTTCATAAGATAATTTAAGAGGGTGGGTTTAGGGGCGGAGTTAAGGCCGAGGCAGGGTTGGGGTTAGGTGGGGCAACTGGTGGCGAGTAACTCTTAAGGCCTGGCTAGTAGCTCAGGACTTGAAATTTTGAGCCCTGACCTATAGCATATTTTATACTATATCATAGTTGTAAACTCTCCTGTATGCAGTTACTCAATCATATTAACACAAACTTCTTTACCAGCCTGAGGAAGTTCTTTAACAGTCTGAGGAAGTCTGGATTAGGTATACAGGGTTAAGAACTTGTTAGGGGCTGCAGCATGAAGTTCTGAGGGGAATAAATGCTGATTACTGCACAAAAAAGGTATGAGGAATCTGTGACTAGCAATGATCCTAAAGACTTTGACTATGCATCTGACATCAGCTCTTCTCCACTGGAGATATCACAGCAATCAGTGTCAGCTTCAACAGCAGCTTCCCCAACCCATAATGATACAGTACTGGAACTTTTTTATCTTCACATGCAGACAATTTATTTATGTTTAATTTGCTCCAACACCCTCCCCAAAGGGTCTCCCCTCTTATCCCCAGGCCCCATAGTTGCCGCATGGCCTGCTATAGCTATAGTTATGCCACTGACAAATAAATACTGTATATCCATTCTGCTCAGGTTTTGTGTGTTTTCTTGGATCTTCTTTGCACCTGTTGTGTGCATTCCCTTTTCAGTAGATGTTGGACAACCTATTCATGCAACATGAGCAGCAGTAGAAGACTGCCTTATATTTGCTCAATAAAGCTGGCCATACACCTTACAATTATCTGCAGAGTTTCTGTGGTCAGATGGAAAAGGAGCAACAGATTCCTCCATCTACACTTAACTGTGTGGATGGAGTAATCTGCACCTGGGCCAATCTGTTGCACTTTTTCCATCTGACCACAGAAAATCTGCAGATAATTGTAAGGTGTATGGGCAATTTAGAAGATGAACATGCTGACAACACCCCACACCCCATCACCCATGATCACCAAGCCAATATCCAGGTGTTCTCTATTAACATTACAACTCAAGAGAATGTCAGAGTTCCAAAATCATTCTTTTTATTTGCCAGTGAATTTTCCTATTACAGATCATTACATTTTACATATCACATTTCAGGATGCATACTTGCCAGCCATTTGATTTACTCTGCAATGCAAGAAGAGGGTTTATATCACTACAATGACAAATGATTAATTTATATAGCGCTGTAAATTCATATTCCTAGAGGAACGGAAGATTGGAAATTATTATTCCAAGAAGGCCTATAAAGAGTGATCAAAGCAAGACAAATTTAATTGGACTTTCCTTTCAAGTACAAGGGTGTTTAGTTACTTGCAGCAGAGAACAAATTTTACATGCACTCAAACTGTAAGTCATACAACGTAGACAATTAACTTTTTGTCTTTTTCCTGAATCTGTATTAGTTGAAAAAAAAGTTAGCTAACTAAACTGGGAACTGTGTACGTACGGAAATGTATATGAAATGCATAGTGGTTGAATTACTAAACGCAAACAGGCTGTTCACTTTGCAAGGGAATTTGGCTTAGCTAAGTGAAGTAAAGCCCTGATGAATTCCATCATCCAGTCATATGCAAGCAAGAATACAGTTTTTTTTTCTTTCAACTTACATTTTCACCATACTCACTAAACTAAGGAAACATTATCTTGCAAAGTGAGCAGCCTATTTGCCTTTAGTAAATCAACCCCCATACCATTAAAATGGATCAGGGTGTAGCTCCATTAATGCATGATGATTCCCTATACCTACAAAATCTTTAAAGGTTAATAGTCAATATACGCATATGGTGTAAAAGTTCTATAAACAAGTAGGTTAAATGAAACCCAAAGAAATTCATGATTCCACTGTGATCATCAATTCTATCCAAATCTTCAATTGGAAGCCTTTATTGTCTCTTCACAGTTTAATCCAGAGCATCTATACTAACCAGCCTCCTACTACTTTGGAGAAGTAAAAGCTCTGGACAGTACAAAACACTGGAATGTGAAACATCATGACTGTTTAATGAATGCATCATTCTAGTTTAAAAGGGAGATATATATATATATATATATATATATATATAATAAGGGAAAGCTGAGTGGAGCAAAGTACAGAGATATCTTCAATGAAAACCTGTTCCACAGTGCTCTGGACCTCAGCCTTGGCTGAAGGTTCACCTTCCAACAGGGCAACGATCCTAAGCACACAGCCAAGACAACACAGGAATGGCTTAGGGACAACTCTGTGAATGTCCTAGAGTGACCCAGCTAGAGCACTGACTTGAACCCTATTGAACATCTCTGGAGAGACCTGAAAATGGCTGTCCAGCAACGGCTCCCATCCAACCTGACTGGGCTCGAGAGGATTTGCAAAGTAGAATAACAGAAAATCCCCCAAACCAGGTGTGCAAAGCTTGTCACGTCATACCCAAAAAGACGAGGCTGTAATTGCTGCCAAAGGTGTTTTAACAAAGTACTGAGTAAAGGTTCTAAATACTTAAGAACTTAAGTGTGATATTTCAGTTTTTTCTTTTTAATAAATTCACAGACATTTCTTAAAATTCTGTTTTCACTTTGTCATTATGGGTTACTGAGTGAACAGTAGAATAATGAGAAGAAAAGAGTTTAAACAACTGTAGTATGAGTCCAAGTGGAGTCTAGGCAGCAGGGAGCTGTGGATGATGAATCAAGTGTGCAGGATAGCATAGTGTTGAGACTGTCTAGAGGAAACATACAGATGCCTGAGTATTGAGGCCAGAGCAGTGGAGCTGCAAGAGCAAAGCCAGGAGGCTGAATATATGTTTTTTTTAAAGAGAGATGTTAAATAAACCCTGCAAGGGCAACTGCGTTGCTATTTGTGAACTTTCTAGTAATAAAAATGGGCACAGAGGCCCTGAAAAGAAGATTTAAGCGAGTTGCCCTACTATTTGAAGCTAGTTCTTAAATGTACTGCATATATACATATACAGTGTATATACATAGATATATATATATATATACCTTTTATACATAGCAGATGCTAATAACATGAAACAAAGGTGAAGATGCAGTTGGCCAGACGACTCCAGTGATACCCATCCTTTGTAAATGTACCCTTCTAAACCTGTTTCATGTTACAACCACATTTAGGGTATAACATGAAACATGGTCAGATCGCAAACCCACGCCCCCCACTTGCCTGAATTGTGGGGTTCTTCTTGTTTACAAATCCATTCCCAGATCCTGTGACAGGTGAAAAGTCCCAGTAGCCACTGCGGCAGAGGGATTTGTAGTCTCAATGGAATTCAAGTACAGTGACATCACTGCACTTGTAGTGATTGACACTTGCTCCCATCCATGCTACTGCATGTCTATACCTTGGTACAGACATGGACAAAAGAACAGTCTGCAGGAGCTAGAGCATCACAGTTGCAATGCTTTACTGGCTTCTATGCAAAAAATAATACATGCTCTTTTTTTTCTTTTATGAAGAAGTGTGCATTTATTATTTTTTCCAGAAAGTAGAATTTACCTTTAACACATATCTGGGCTTCTCTATAATAGTTATCTAGTATTTCAAACATTGTCATCTGTGCAAAGAATTGTGAGGTAGTTTTCTGTAATGTGTGCCATTTTAATCCTTCATTATATGAACAGCGGAAGATTGTACACACAAATTATTTTAAACTTTCGGTCTTCTATCTTGAATAAAAAAACATATATGGTTGCCACCATCATCATATCATCCTGTAGACATCTGCAGGTTTGAATTCACACAGATAGTATTTTAGATTAGCTAGTTTATCTCCTGGTATACTGGTCAGATAATATTAAGTTTGCTGTATGGTGGGCAGATAATGCAATAGTAGTTGATGTTTGCTGGACAGATGGTTTAATGACTGATTTACAGTATAACAAGCACGTAATGCCATGATTGAGTTTTTTAGTGGCCATATTATTTTGTAGTTGAGGTCTAATGGGCACATTATGTCATGCCTGAGCTATGTTGGCCAGAGTACGTTGTAGTTGAGGCATGCTGAACAGAGTATGCTATGGAAGAAGTATACTGGGGATATGATGATGTGGTTGAGGTGTGTTGAGGCGATGCCATGATTGAGGCATTCTGGGAAAATGATGCTGTGGTAGAACATATGATGGGCAGATTATACCATGGCTGAGCTATGCTGGATAGATTATACTATGGTTGAGGTATACTGTATATGTTATGCTGTGGTTGACGTATACTGTGCATATTATGTGGTGGTTCAGGTATGATGTGAGGATTACACAAAGGTTGATATATGCTAGGCTGGTTCTACTATGGTTGAGGTGGATTATGTTTTGGTTGATGTATGGTGGGCACAGTATGCTATTGCTATGGTATGCTGGGCAGATTGCACTGTGGCTGAAGTTGTACATAGAGGATTTTATACACTTAGCCCTTAAGAACTTCAGAGAAGATAAACATCTCATATATATTCAACTCTATCATTTAGTGTAGAGTAACAGAACAGGCATGTTGTCTACAGTAACAGAACAGGCTGTATCTATTATGTAAGTATTTTGAAGGTACAGTGGGAGGTACTTCCCTGTCCACCCCTCCAAGCCTCTAGTGGCTTAGAAGAGATTCACAGTGAAAGTAGAAAGTAGAAGTCTTTAGTAAAAAGGCCACCTCTACAATACTGCTAGCTAGTAAGTTAAAGGAGAACTATGGGGTTAAGGCTTTTCCCCATAGTTCTCCTTAGGGTAACGGGAGGACACAAACTAGCGTCCTCCACCCAGCTGCGTGACTGACAGCTGGCTCTGCCTATCAAGAGGCAGAGCCAGCTGTACCCGCCCCCTCCCCCGTCCGTTCCGCCAGTCAGCGCTGGTGGATCGGAGCAGGGAGGGGGGAATCCAGCCCCTCCCACGGCAGAGAGCCGTGACAGGATCGAGAGGTGAGCGAACGCCGCTATGTGTTCGCTCAGCTCCCGATCTACTGAGCCGACCAGTGACAGTTTCATTGTCACAGGTCGGCTAGAACTATGAGGAGAGTGAAAAGCACTCACCTCATGGTTCTACTTTAATAGAAAAACACAACGTTGTTACAACAGAGTAACAAAAATATTGTGGGCTTTAAATTCCTTACCTTTGCGAGGTAGGTCATGAAAACTAGCAGGCTATCTGTTACAACAGGTTGGATTTGCTAAATCTATTCTCATGCTGAAATTGACTGAAAATAAATATGAAAAATAGGACTATAATTTATAATTATTATATTACAAAAAATATAAATACATTGCAAATTGATCATTTGGTTGTAACCCAGCTTGGAGAAAGATAATGTTACTATTAAACTCCAAATACATACCAGTATGTATTAGCTAAGTGGACACTCTTGTGCCTTCTGCTCCTTATTTTAAAATACACACATTCAAACACAGAGTTATATATATGTATACAGGGTTACAACATAGAAACTTAGCCCTAAAGCACACAAGTCATTTATAGTAACATATGCAAGTTCAATTAAATATTTAAAAGTTTGGCTGTGTTCCACAGATTTTAGCAGATTTTCCACTAGGAGTAGTGTTAGTTGCTGTTTCATTGCAGCTCCACTTAGGCATACAGACACACAAGATAAAAATCTACATAACCTATTGTGTCTAAAGCTATAACCAATTTAAACATAAATGGCAAATGATAGCCTATCTATAACAGAATATGAATACATTCCTCTTTAACGTGAATACAGAAAAGCAAGACAATGGTCACACTTAATTTACACAATTTTTTATGGAACAGGAGATAGCAAAAATATTTAGATGGTAATATACAAAACATCACTCAACATTCCAAGATATCATCTACTGAAGGTTTGCTCATCCTAATGAAACATTTTTTTTACAAGTTAAGGATATCTTTCCTTTACAAACTGATACATTGGGAACATATCCAGATGTTGAAACTGACATACAGTATAAAAGGTGACTGCAAGCTCTATGTAAACTTCCCATTAAAATATGCATAGATAAAGAAAAAATGCAGGCTATGTAATTTATTCATGCTTGACTCTGCTGAGAAGAAAATATGTTATTCTATTAGGAGCCATGCAGTGCTAGCTTCTTCCTATCATTTATCTATGATGAACTAATAAACAATGGATGGGTTATTAAAACAGCCTTTTCATTAGTGACAATATTCAAGGTAAGAGCAACAGAACAAATGCTTTAAGTGGGTAGCTTTTAAATTGAGAAGTTATAACTGAGTGGAGTGATCAAGGTGAAGACACTGGGGGGTACAACAAACAAACATCCATATGAGCTACCATTGCATTGCTAAAAAAGTTGATTTGCATGTTAGCTTATATAACATTTATGAAGTGGCTGAGCCATATAAAGATCGAAAATCTAAACGCTACCTGGATAATGTCGGCAGAACCACATTGCCATATTTGCATATATCTAT
>NW_017307198.1:328531-348180 GCF_000935625.1 Nanorana parkeri
ATACTGTCTTTATGTATAAATGTATGTGAATTATCACCTACATGAAGCTTGATGTGATTGTCACCTCTGTCTTTAATACTTCAAAGCCACCTGCCAATGCTGGTGATGGTTAGCAATGCACAATGACATGAGGGTTAGCTTCTATGATAAAATTACACAAATATATGGCATTAACCACCTTTTGTTGCCAACACACTTGGATCTTCTATGGCACAACAGGCTGATTAACATTCTAAATTAGCCCCTCTTGCAGACCCAAGCCTGGTTAAGAGTATAGGGTCACAGTTCCATTTGAACTTAGTTCAGCAACTTAAGCTGTAGAGATCAATGATGTATTCCACAAGACACATTCATTAGGACGATTCCTAAGAATTAGCGGCAATGTATAGTGTACAAGAATGTTCATCTAACAAGTCCCTAAGAGTGAACAGGTGAGCAGGGTTCGGTACTGAAGCACGTAAAGCGTTACATAACAGACGGTAACAGATTGAGCAGCTCTCAGCTCATAGACAGACATTCAGAAGCAGGTATGATATCCATCCAGCTATATTAACAATCGATATATCTGCGCTAAAACAAACATTCAACAACAGAGCAGCAGCACATCATTTCCCCCTATGCATTGTG
The DNA here is from genome assembly GCF_000935625.1 of Nanorana parkeri. Taxonomy (NCBI): domain Eukaryota; kingdom Metazoa; phylum Chordata; class Amphibia; order Anura; family Dicroglossidae; genus Nanorana; species Nanorana parkeri. Next base: position 329,159 of record NW_017307198.1, read on the forward strand.
TGTGCAGCGAGCTTTTAGATTCAACCTGATGCTTTTGACAGGTCAGAGTTTGAAACCCACAAAAGCAAGAGCACAACCCGATTACTAAAAATGTACCTTACCTTTCTAGGGGTTCTGTCTCTTCTTCCTGCACATGGAGATGGCATATATAAGGCGTGAGAGATGGCTAAAGAATGTAGAGGAAGAAAAGGGGAATGGGGCATAGCTCCAGTTTTTTTTTTTTTCTCTTTGATGAGACTGTAAAGATTGTAGAAGATCTAGCGACGCCCCTTGAGCTGTCAGCTCCACCTTACTCGCACATCACATGCTAATCTGCAAAGCTTCACATCTTGCAATGCTGGCTACAAACCCATCACCTTCACATTATCCATCTGGGGGTGCGTTGCTTAGTAATCCCGAGAGAAATGCAATTAGGTATAAAACCACAGGGGGAAAAAAAAAGAAAGAAAGGAATACTGCTTGAGCTGACAACAGCTTTGAAGTGTGTGGAAGTTTGGATTGCCAAGCTGGATATAGGTCCCTGTAGTATGTTTGCAGGTCACTGCCACCTGGTGGATAAATGCATTCATTGTTTTCACAGACGATCAGAGCACAACGCTTTCGGAGTCAAAGGCTGATCTGATCGCTGATGATGTAACAAGTGATAATGTGACAGCGCTTTTTACTTTGTACAGCTCCATTCTGCGATACAGTTACAGTATCTGCTATACAATGAGATGACTGCAAATCTATGGAGATCGGAGTTCAGCTGTCAAATGCAGAATGTCATGGATAGCAGGACTCCTGCCAGCCCATTCTGATCAGTATAGGTGACTGGGCGGCAGTGATAAGATCGCTGGCCAGCCGGGTTATCTATCTTCAGCACCTTGGACAGCGTCCCGGTTCCAGTCTATAGATTTCATGATGAGCTGCTGATAACATGCCTCTCTTATCACTGTTGGACAATCATCTGTCACATTAATGTTTTCCTTTTTATTTTTATTTCTGGCTGCATGAAATTTCAGTCCCTAGTCTGATCATTACCGTTCAATCGCCCTGGTGAGCATTTCCATGAAGGCAACAATTAAACCGCAGATGTCTTTACCATGAAGGGCAGTTGAAAGAGGAGAAAACAATCCAATTTCACCCCTAAATCTCAAGAATCTATTTTGCAAAATCTAATGAAAGTATTGATCTGCAAGATCATTGTTCCATAAGATGTGTTTATGTTTTCTATTTATACCATGTTCTTTTCAATTCATTAGTTATGTACGTCATCTATACATAATGTCCAAGGATTATTTGTTTTTTATTATTGAAGACAATATTTGGATATACATTCCAGGAATCTCAAAGTATGAATGCCGATGTTCCAGATTCCTCTCTCTCTAGTCTCATAGCAGCATCCATCCATCAAATGATTATAAGCTGTCAGGATAATTTGAGAGAAGAATAAGGATGAGCTACACGGTGTTCATAGAGGGCTGATCGTTGTAAAAACAAGTAGCAGGGGCAGATCTGAGAGCTCGATTATACACCCAAACCACACAATAGCAATGCCATACCTGCCAGTTGCCTTTTTGCTGCCAGACGGTTGTATGTCATATGTCATAACTTCATCTCATGTAGCCTTTGCGGTGATCTGACATGCTATATGATCATTGCGGTAGACAGGTAATATTTTCAGGCTGATGATCACTTGCCTTAGTTTGTAACATGGTAATGAATTACATTGAGGCCAGCTTATTTGTATGAAAGTTTACAGATACAATGTAGCCCAGAGTGAAAACAATAAATGCATTGAGCCACCAGGTGGCAGTGACCCTCAAAACATACTACAGGGACCTATACACCGCTTGGCAATTCAAACTTCCACACACTACAAAGCTGCTGCCAGCTGAAGCTGTATGTCCCTGTGCTTTTAGATCTAACAGCCTTTTCCCCGGATTGCTAAGTAGCACACCTCAAGCAGGTAATATACAAGTGATGGGTTTGATGTTTGCTATGCATTCTGTATCAGGTAGCAGAGCAGACTGTCTGATGTTGTTAACGTGATGTGGAGTTTAGCTTTAAGGGGTGTAGCTTCATCTTCCACAATCTTTACAGTGTCAGTGACAAAAATAACTGGAGCTATGCCCCATCCTCTCTCTTTCTCTCTCTTCATCCACATGTATTGTCCATCTCTCAACATTATTTGCACAAGGAGCTATAACTGAAATCTGAGCTAGGTACAGTAACATTTCCTTTATTTGTTTCTCCTTTTCTGATTTTTAGATGACTGCTTTTAACTCTGTTTCATTCACTCTCACTGTGTGAAATGTGTTTACACTCTGCATACTTTTTTTATAGAAAGATAAATTACATTTCTCTATGATAGTTATGTCTAAAGGGTGTACTTTGGTAAAGATACCCTGTGACAGACGCGCACTGACTCACATTCATATACCTTCGGGATGCATAGTGAGATTGGATGTTGTGAAATTGGATGTTGTGTTTACATAAGTAATTACTTTTTATATTTGCATAACAGCATCCAAGAGATTTTGTACTCAGCACTTTTGTCTGTGTGCAGGATTAGTGCACATTAAATGAAAATATTGGCTTTTGGTGAACAGTGTTTGGCTGTCAGGCACCTGTAGATTGATTAACTTTAACGCAAGCCTGTGCTCCCTTCAAACAGCCAATCAAGTTCAGGGGAACTTAAAAATTCAACCTGAATGGGTTTCTAAAGGGAACCTAGGCTGCGGATTAACTTTCTCCTTTAAACCTGACATGAGTATCAGAGGTCAGTCTTTGCAGTCATTATATGATCTCTGAAAGATCTTTCATTTGAAAGATATTTCTGTACAGAAGCAAGCACCAGGCATGTTTATTTCAGACACCACTGGATCGGTCTTGGGGAAAACAAAAACTATGAGCCAAAAACTTCCATGGCTTATTGCAATTTTTCTACAGATTGGTAAACCAGGTATATCCGATGCAATTTACAGAACTTTAAAATGAAGACATATATATGTTACAATTATACTTGGCGATCTAGCACTGCTGGATAATTATATGTCAATTATTCAACTATAATGTTATTTAACAAAAGCATCATAATTATGTTAACTAGAAAAAAGAGCTGCCATTTAGATGCTAAAGTTATGCTTACTATGTATATTGGTTTTGTTCTCCAGACGTTTAGTTAATACAACCTCATCTGGGTAAATTTAAGACCATCTCTATGCTATCCTCCACTTGAAGTATAATCACCCCACATTGTCCTGGATGGTTATAGCAATAGTTTTTTCAATTACCATAAGGTTCTACAAACGACTTTGTCTAAATTGAACCTGCAGTGTGTTGCATTCCACAGCAGTAAAATGATACAGCCAAAGCAGTGTTTGAGTTGTCAACTACTTATTCATTCATGTAGAGTGTACAAAACTCATCTCAAAGAGCCATTGGAGGAATGACGTGGTTCCAGGGAACAAAATAAGCATCTTTGCAAACACCTTGCTTCACAGCCATCAGGCATATTTAATAAGGCAAGCAAGGAGCAGGAAGAATTTCTAATGTGAAGGAACCCATATCATACACTGTATCCCATTAAAGGAGAGACTTCACAAATGTTTTTGCATCACAGTAATACATTAATAGACCACTGCATTTTAAAGAAAACATATCAGCTTGTCAGTATGTCTGAAAAAGTATAACCAGCTTAGAAAAGTCACTAAGAATTTAGGATTTACAAGACCGGGGCTGCAGAGCAATACATTAGTAACATCATTATTTAAAAAAAAAAAAAAAGCAACAGCTGTTTTGACAGTGTATGTCTTTTTTATTATATCGTTATACATTTATGAAAAGAACCATAATCTATTATGTTTTAGAAATAGACATGTGCTCTTTAAGGATATGAAATCATTTGCAGTTAAAGACCTCTAAAATTAAGCTTTACTCCATTTTTTATTTTGCCGTTGTAATTCTTATGGACATATTTTTCTATGAAGGTTGTAATAAACTTCTTTCAGTTCTTATTTAGTAAAGGTAGGAAGTGCTTTTTGATTTATTTGTTAAAACAAAGCACAATGTTCCTGTATAGTGCAATAATCACTAAGAACCAATCAGAACGCTTCTAGCAGTGGGTTTCTGAACATCAGCATGGCTCCACTGTTTTATCAACTACTTCATTGCTACATATCTCTTCTTATAGCCCTACTATCTGTCCTCCTCACAGTACAATAATATGCTGTTTTGAGGCATAACTCAGTTTACATTCTTCGCATACAAAACTCTATAATTTTCCATTAAACCACAATAGTCACTTATCAGGTGTTAGGGTCACTTGTCAAGTCAGGTGTCAGAGTGGTGGGTGGTGGTCTGGTGTGTTGGGTGATGCCCACAAAGCCTCAATATCAAGTGACAGGAGGTGGCCTGGCATATTGTGTGATGCCCCAAAGATTTTATATCAAGTGGTGGTTGGCAGTCTGGCATATTGGGCAACATCTACAAAGTTTCAATATCAATATTGTATGCCAATCTTCACCAAAACAGATGGGAGCGCACATGAATTAGGGACATTTTTGGCTAACTAAATGGCATTGAGTGGGAACTTGAGTGACGTTAAAAAAAACACCTTATTTTTACTTTTAATTGCAATGTTAGTGCTTTTTACTAAGACCTAATTAACTGTAGATGTCTATTTACCTATAATGAGACATTTTAAGAGGACATTTAAATAGGCCAAACAGAGGGCCGAGACAGAAAAGAGGGTAGGCGGCGTAACAAAAGTATCTAGTGACTCGGACAGCTGGCTCTGACAACTAAAAAGTGACTGGTTTGATAGATTGTTGATGGGGACAGCCATGGCTTGCTGAATAGCTGACTGAAGTTTGAAGGAAGGTAAATACAGTTTTATATGTGGAGCATGAAGTAAATGAGGTATGTCCTAAAATGTACACCATACAATAACTAGTGGGTGTGGCTTGCAAGCAAAATATTTCGGTGGCTAATGGATAGTGTTTGGCTTTGGTTAAGAACTGTGGAAATATTCCCCAAGATATTTCATCCTTATACTGTATATTAAGCATGTAATAATAAGGAAACAGGCTTTGTGGTAATAACATTCTTTGATGATTTAATTGATGATCTTTGCATGGATGGTGAAATTAAGCCACACATATCTTTGCAGTGTACCAGTCTGTACTTGCTGTGTGTATTTGAAGAAGAGATACTGTGTATAACCATTGCAAATGCTCACTGGGGACAAGTTGGCTGACCAGTTGGAAAATACTTCATTCTGCATGGTTTACATAAGAAGTGACTTCTTAAGTCTGCTGAGAAAAGGTGTTGTGCAAGACTTTAGTTTAGATTTTTGCATGAGCACTAGGGAGGGCTTGTAACCAATTTTGGAAAGGCACATGAAAGACAAATTTTTACATTGTAGAAGTACTGTATGCACACACATTTTACTGTATATACACACTTTGTTTATTTACACTTTGAAATGCACTTTGATGAAAAAAAGAAGAGCCCTGCAGGGTACTTGGGGTAGTTTTTGTGATTGTATTGGAGTTGGCATTCCAACAGTTGGTTTAGAATATGTATATGGTGTAGGGAACTAGTCTCAATGTAGAGACAAACTCGCAGTCTCTTCAACAAAAATGCCAGCTAATTCCAGACAGCAATCAATTGACAAAAAGGTTACAGGCATCCAGCCCAAAAATTTAATTGTCATAAACAAATAAAAGTCAGCTCCACTGAGCCTTAAGGTGGCTATACACTTTACAACCCTTGCAAGACTTTTGTCTTGCGAGGGTTGTAAAGTACTTTAAAAAATGTACGATCTGCCCATCTTGGACAGGCAGATCGTACTTGCAAGCATCGCAAGCCCGCCCCCCTGAGGGGCGGGCTTCCGATGACTGCAAATGGGCAGTGTGCGCACACCAGCCTGTTCGGCAGTTGTCGAACATGCAGGCCACTAACTCGCCTAGAATCGTACGATTCTCGGCGGGTTTTCTAGCATGCTGGTTCGACGGAAGACGTGCGACCGTACAGTAGAAACGGTTGCATGCCTTCCATACACTGCACGATTCCTGTACGAGAATCGTGCTGTGTATGGGCACCTTTACTGGGTATTAGCGATAGTCCTCTGAGCTGGGTCCGTTATCCTCTATGGGAACAGTTACAGTCCATCCACAGAACCCTGTCCTGCTGACAGGCTTGGCTCCAAACACAGAGCTTGCTGCATTCAGCACACTGTGGGGTTGATTTACTAACCTTATAAACACGCCACGAACAAGTATACACCTCTGTAGTGTGTTCCCTCCCAGCATGATCTATTGGTGGAATCTAGACACCTTTGTAGTGTGTACACACCCAGCAGGTGTGTTGTGCAAAGCCAAGCATGAATTGCAAGGTGATGTTGTGTAAATTAGCTCTACATTGTGTTGCTTGCGTTGATGAATGCAGGAATGTAAATGCATGAGCTAACCATTTTTGTCTAAACTGTGAAGCAGCATTATATATGCATCATGTGCATGATTTTTCCATATATGGCATTAGTGGAAATATGCTTTTAGAGACTTTTTGGTTGATAAATACGTTTTGCTGTGTAAAAATCACACGCACCTAGTGCGTGCGTCTGTTTAGGTTAGTAAATCACCCCCTGTCTCTCCCTGCACTGAGACACACACTTCCCCAGCTAGGTGCAGCTGCACACTAATGAAGTCCTGTGCAGTCTTCACTAAACTACGGTCCATGGAACTAGGAGTCTGCCCCACCCAGAGCTCTATCACACTCCTAGTAACACCAGCCCCAGGATTTGTTTTACCAATACAAGGTAAAGAGCTATTTTTCTTTACCTCCATCTATGTTGGCATTACCTTAGATGATGAATCTAAGGATCCGTGGAGAAATGTATCTACCATCTATCACTTTTCCTGCCAACCTGGCAGGTTTTCCTGGCACCATTTTACAATGGGTATGAAGAGATATATGTGATTGAATAAACAATATTCCTTTGTATACCTTTTTTGTTTGTGTTTATATTTGAAATATCCTAACTATTTAATTACAGAGATGTTACAAAAGTGAAAACCTAGAGATATATATTGTTTATATGTTATGAATCGACACATCCTGAGAGGTTCAGAGGGCAAAGAGGCATAAATATGTGAATAGTTAATGGGCATTCCTGATACCTAGGTCTAGGGCTGCAACAACTAATCGACATAATCGATTATAATCGATTATTGAAAAAGTTGTCAACTTTTTCAATAATCGATTAATCGAACTTAATAATCGGCTAACTAATCGATTTTGAAAATAATCGTTAGCTGCAGCTCTACCTAGGTCTGGTTTTCCCTTTATACTTTAATTGTGGAAATATACTGACACGGAGAGAGAGAAAATGTTTTCCCAATTTTTCTCAGGTAGAAAACATTTGTTTAAGCAAGACTAATGGTTTCAGCAGTTGTGCTTTCTATCTATTTTTAGCTAGACATTTAGACGCTGTCACTTTTTCTTTGTCAAAACCTACATTGGTGAGTATATATATGATTCATATATAAAATAAAATTTGTGTTAATTGTTACATTTTTGTTTTTCATATTTCAGTAAACAGGTATAAGTACTACCATATAGCCCACTGGTGCCCAACCTGTGGCCCAAGGGCCGTAGGTGGCTCTTTGGCACTTATCTTGTGGCCCGTAGGCTCCAGCAGCCTGTAGTCAGTGTTTTCCTTACCTATGTGCTTGCTTGATGCTAGTAAGGGAGAAATATTAGTCAGACTAACTTCTTCTACTTAAAGCTAAACTCCAGGTATAAATATGTATGTATACTTACATTAGACCATTTTGTAATGCCTGGTATTTTCATGAATACATACTAGGTGTTCTATAATTGAACGAGGGTTGGTGACATAACAGCACTGCCCCTTGTCCACTCAGAGAATGTCTAGTAGTCATTCATAAAAATACTAGGTGTTTGCTGAATGGCCTCTGTGCTGAGCAAATGAGCGACCCTCTACTGTGTTTTCACAGTAGAGGGGAAGTCGCTCAGCACAACTGGACTTCAGCTTTAAATGGTTTGATGTATTTCTTTCAAACCTTGTTACCTTTTTCGGGGGCTGCTCATTCCCTTTTGTCTTTTTGTGATAGATATTTCTGTTATAAACATCATATGTGACACCAGTAAGTTTTTGAGCTGTATGAAGCACACATGTAAATGTATTGAATTGCATTGGGAGGGAGTGTTGGCTACTTTACAACACACACAGTTACCATGGGGAACAAAAATGGCCAACCTCCAGAAGGAAGTACAGTGTCAGCACCAACTCAGAGATGATTTTAGGATCTACAGCTGAGTGACATTTTTAAGTTAGATTTTGTTAATAGTTAAGGTACTTGAATGCATTTTTAAGACATACCTCTTGAGTTTAGTGCCACTTTCAGATTCTAAAATGAGAGAGACGTCACCAACACTCCAGGAATGTGAAACAATCAGCTAAGGTGTCACTATGTTACACTGAGGAAGGGACTCTGTAAGGCCCCAAAACATTGGATTGGATCATTTATGTATTATTTCACATTCCCTCACTTGCGATTTCTGCATGGTGCCATTCATTGCTGTTACTGCAATCACTGCTTGATTATTCTGGTATTGTCATAGTCACTGATGGTTTTAAGTAGAGTTACATGCGCAGAACACTAGATTAACTACTTCATATCTGTAATTACCCTGTAAGCATTAAGAGTATCTGGCTACCCTTTGCTTAGACCGGAACATAAACCATCCCTGATCCCTGTGCCAAAAACAAGTGAATTCAAGATTTCAGTGCTGTTGCTGCCAATAACTGATTGGGGTGTTAGAATATTGCATACCAGCATAGTTGCATTTCACAGTCTAAAAAAGTCTCAGAGTTTAATAAACCTGAATAGCATTCTCTATAACGGCCATATACTGTACCTCCTTGTACCTCTCCTATTTTGCCATATATAAATTATATTCACCCTGCACTTAAAACACTAACTTTCCTTCCCATACCCAGCATCCATATACAGTATAAAGAGTATCTCTACTCCCCCACCCCAACAACCACATTTGCAACACCTCTTTTCAACTTCCCACCTTCACTTCCTCAGGAAGAACAGCAGCTGATGAACCTTCTGACAGGAGAGTGTGATGCCAGCGCTTTACATAGTGCACATTCACATCAGCCGCTGCCCTCAAGGAGCTTACAATCTAAGGTCCCTATCTCACATACATACATATGAGGGCCAATTTAGACATTAACCTACCAGCATGTCTTTGGAGTGTGGGAGAAAACTGGAGGAAACCCACGCAAGCACAGGGAGAACATGGCCAGGATTTGAACCTGGGACCCTTAATGCTGCATGGCAGAAGCACTAACCACTACGCCACTGTGCTGCCCAAATTTAATGGCTGGCCCTGCTGTTAGCGGTGTTGATGGGTAATGTCCTGGAATGCTGGGGGCAGATAAAGCTGGAAGCTATGATATACTGACAATGTCTGCCACTAGATCCAAGAGGCTTATGAGGAAGTGCTACATGCATGTAAAGAGGGGAAGATGTTAATATGCAGCAGCTGAGCACCACCCTGAGACCCTAGGCTAGAGCCTATTGACAAATGTAGCTCATGCTATACATACTGTATACACACTAAACAGAAGTTTTATGTATAATTGCAACTTGTCACATTTCTACTTGTAAGATGCAGGGCACCAACGAATAAATTTAATAGCTGTCTCTGTTGCTAATGCTATTGATGGGTAATGTACTATAATGCTGGGGACAAATATTATCTGAAATTCAAGCAGCAGGTAAAAAAAAAAAAAAAAAATTGTTTGCAACTTAAATGTATTCAGTTGCCGGCTGAAATCCATTGTTTACATCATGCTGCTGGTTGGCGGTTAGATTCCGCGGTCAGCAGCAGAATGTAAACAATGGGGAGCTATAGCCAGCTTGCTGTTGATTATTGCAATAGTCAATAGCAGGCTGGCTATTGTGCCAGCCCACTGAGCAGAGGAGTGGGCCTGAGATCTGCCAGGCCACAGTGGGTCTGCCAGGCCACAGTGCTTGGATTAAGGGTCTGGTTGGGTCTCAGGTCCGCTCCTCTGCTCAGTGGGTGGGGTTTCAATAGCCAGCCTGTTATTGGCTATTGTAATGTGCAATAGCATGCTGGCTATTGAAACTCCACCCACCAAGCAGAGGAGCGGACCTGAGACCCAACCAGACCCTTAATCCAAACACTGTGGCCTGGCAGAGCCAGGGGGGGGGGGGGATTGTTACCCCTACTCATTCACCAAAGAGTTATGTCAAAAGTAAATAAACAGGTAAAAAAAAAAATTGTCAATCACGTCATCCAGCTATGTTGTCTGGCTTCAATCACAATGAACAACGCCCGCTGACTCGCCGAAAACAACACTCGACTGATGACCCAAGTGCTGGCGATTAACTCCCACTGAACTCCCGCTGCAAAATTTGTTTTCATGCCATGACAGCTCACTGTCCTCAAATGGAAAGAGAACAAATGGGCGATGCAAGTCCCACAACGTCAGGAGACTTGCACCGACGATGTGTCTACATGCCATTTCAGGTCAGTGAGCTGTCATGGCATGAAAACAAATGGGTGGAGATAGTGAACAGAATGACTGAGCCAAATGCTGCTCGACTGCATTCGGCAATTTACTCTCTGCTGTTCGGCCTCTTTGAGAATAGGGGTGAACAACAGGGACTGAACTGCCGAACATTCACCTCAGCCAATCCAGATGTTGCATCAGCTGAGGTGAACAGGTTCTTCCCTTCGGTTCGGCCAAACGTGCTAAACCGAAGAGAGGCGAAGTGAGCCGAATGCAGCCGATGTACGGCTCAAAATAGCCTTACAGGGCTGCAGTGAATGGCCAAACAGGCTTCAGCTTACTTCATTTTGGTTAAGTTATTAATTTGGCAGCTTAGTGAATAACTCCCTAAATTAATCTGGGAAACAAAAATCACTATTAGGAGGAAGTTGGAAAAAGGCATTGGATGCTTGATAAATCTGCCCCAAAGGAGGGTTATTCACAAAAGAGCCGAAGGATCCAGCCATAGCTCCGGCTGATCCTTCGGTTCACTTCAGCCTCTGGTGTACTTCGGTTCAGTTAACCGAAGGACTGCTGTACGAGCTATTCACTATAGCCCATACAGCAGCAGAAGGCAGGCGAACGACTCAGCTGAGCCGAACGCATATGCTTCAGTTCGCCCCGCTTCTCAGCCGAAGCGGGGCGAACGGTCTGCCGAAGCAGACCGTTTATACTGTAAACAACATCAACTGGGCGGATCCAGCCAAGATGTCACGGCTGACTCGGCCCAGTTGTTGTGCTGTAATGACAGATCAGCTTCCTCAAATGACCTGGGAACGCTGATCTGTCATTAAACAATAACAGCTGGGCAGAGCCGGCCGTGATGTCACCGCTAGCCCCGCCCAATTGTTTATATTTTGCCGGCATCTGTCAGATTCTTCATTCTGTGGCGGAGGTTAATTGTGTGTGGTTTGGTCTGCGGGTGTCCAGTTTTTAAAAAATGATTTTTTATATATTTATAATTTTTTTATCCTCGTCGACAACGCTGGACGTGATTGAACCTGGATTACGCAGATGGATCAATTTTTTTTTGTTTGGGGGTGGGGGGGGGATATTAAAGGACTGGTCAAAAATCCTTTGTTTTGTTTTTTTTTCAAATAAAGGATTTTTCAAAAGTCTGGTCTTTTTTTAACTTTTTAACCCTTTCCTGCCATCACATACCTGTGCTCGGATTAAGGGTCTGGTTGGGAGTTTTAGGGGGGACCCCACATTTTTCCCCACTTTTGGGGGTGGGGTTCCTCCTTAAAATTCCTACCAGACCTCAAGGGCCTGGTATGACTTGGGGGGGAACCCCATGCACTTTTTTAAAAATGTTTAACTTGGGGTTCCTCCTAAAATTCCTACCAGACCTAAAGGGCCTGGTATGACTTTAGGGGGGAACCCCACACTTTTTTTCTTTATTTTTTTAAATGGGGTCCCTCCTACCTTTCCTACCAGACCTAAAGGGTCTGGTATGGTTTAAATGGAGGACCCCAAGCTTTTTTTTTTCTTTTTCTTTAACCACTTGAAGATCCGGGCATTACACCCCCTTCCTGGCCGGTCCATTTTTCAGTATTCAGCGCCGCAGTACTTTGACGTTTATTCAGTTATACCATACTGTACTGAAATTAATTTTATTCATTTTTTTGGGACAGATAGAGCTTTCTTTTGGTGGTATTTTATCACCACTGGGGTTTTTATTTTTTACTATATAACAAAAAAAGTATCCTCAATTTTGAGAAAAACCTGTTGACCTATGAAATGCTATAAAACATCCAGACGACTTACTTGATCATCCACATCCGACCCAAAAGTTGGATGAGCCTCTTGGTCCATATGGAACTTGGAGGCAATTTTTGGAATGAAGCCCAGTATTGGGGACATTACCACTCTGTCCTCCATTAAGCACTGCTATCTCCAAGACCCTCCTTGCAGACAATATCACAACCAGAAAAGCTGTTTCCAGAGTAAGATGAAGAGCCTCCATCAAATGTCTCTGATGCCAAAAAGTCCAGAACAACAGGTAAGTCCCATTTGGGAGATAGTAACTTTCTAGGTGGCTTTACTCTCAATACTGCCTTGAAGAATTTTACGAATAGCGGGTTCACGTCCCACCATAGTCCTGTGAAGGCCAAAATTGCTCTTGCATGTCCTTTCAAGGTACTAAAGCTTAGGTTTATGTCAAGCCCCCTTTGTAGAAAGTCCAAAACATGACTAACTTGAGGAAACTCTGGAGAAAACATTGAAGAGCTGAGAACTCCTGAAATTTGCACCATACTCTATTATAAGTTTTATTTGTGCTGCTCTTTCTGGAATTAAGCAGGGTATTTATTACATTGTCTGAACACCCCAGACTCTTCAGATTTTTCCTTTCAAGATCCATTCTATCAGACAGAGCTTCTCGTGTCGTGGATGGATCAACGGACCCAGAGAGTCCCTCATTATTGGCAGGGGAAAGGGACCTCCTGACACTAACTGATGGAGAAGAGGGTACCAGGGAAGCCTGGGCTAATTCGGGATCAGTGTCAAGATTGTGACTCTCTCCCTGTGGAGTCTATTCAGAAAACCGATGATGAGTGGCACTGGGGGAAAGGCTTAGGCAGTGCAAAATGTCTACTCCGCTGTCAGCACATCCGTGGCTACTGCCTGTAGACACAGTAGTCTGGAGTAAAATATTGGTAACTTTGCATTCGCTGGAGATGCAAATAAGTGTATCTGTGGCCAAAATGACCATTCTGTCAACTTCTGAAAGACTAGAGGTGACAGGGACCACTCGTTGTTGTCCAGACAAGACCTTGACAGATAATCGACTTGAGGATTGGAGCAACTCAGAACATACATGGCTGAAAGATGGAGCAGGTTGACTTGAGCCTATGCCATAATCGGGGCTACCTTTGAGAGAAGCCTCTGGCTGCAAGTCCCCCCTTGTTTTTTTATATAGGCAACTTCTGTAGTATTGTCCATCTGTAACAGGACCAAGTTCCCTTTGGATAAGTTCTTTCGAAAGCTATCGCTCCCCATCCAATTTTGCCAGGATCTGTTGTTTACAATCCAATCCATTGGTAGGAGGAAGTGGCAGCAATAAAGATTGAGCTCCTGGAGCAACCACCAAAGACTTTGGTTCAGCGATGAACTGATAGAATCTTTTGGTCTAAATGTTCTGATCAACAGCGGCACAGAAAATCTGTTTGGAACCGTTGAGACTGCTGCTTTCATGGTACCAATGATCTGTAAGCACTAAAGGGCTGAAAGGGAGGTTGCGATAAGGCTATAGACAGTCTTTGTTGAATGACCATAATCTTCTCGAGGAAGAGAAACTGAGCGTCTGGCCATATTTATACTTGCCCCCAAATACACCACATCTTGAGTGGGCGTAACAATAGGCATCTTTCAAGTCTCTAGAGAGCAGCCAATCCCTTGGCTGAAGGATTTTAGTGTCATTTGCAGGCACTCTATTTTGAAGTGTTCTTTCTTTATATACTTGTTTAGCACTATCAAATCTATCACCGGTCTCCAATCTCCATTTTTTCTGTTCTAAGAATAGTCTCTTCTGAAGCTACCAGCTGCCAAGCCAGAATTTTAGTTGCTGTGAACAGCAGATGAGGAACTGCCATGAGTGGCCCTTCGAAATAGTGTATAACATCCACAGGTCTTTGATGTTGTCCACCCAAACTTGCTGTAATCTGGCCTGCTTGACTCCATCTTGGCAAACCTGGGCTGACAAACCCTCAAAAAGACTTTTTAGAATCTTTAGCTGTCATTTGCGCAGATATCCTGAAGCGGGAATTTCTCTGACTCAAGATCCTCCTGTCCTGTGGAATAAATCTGGATTTTCTGTGGCTTTAGAAATTGCAGCTTCCAACTTGTTTCCAAAAAGGTACTGGCCTTCAAAGGGTATCTTACACGGCATCTCATTAAGGCCGCATACACCACAGGAGACTCATGAAGATTCTTCACATCTTCTTTCTTAAAGTGATATAGTTTGGAAAATCAGTTACAAAATATGGACTTCCAGTCCACTTGACTCCACTCTTCTAAGATAGTCTCTTTGATCTCCTCTATAAGAAGGAAAGTATAAACTTTCTACTTAATGTGATTAAAGTATCTCCTCTTCTTTTCTGGTTTCCTAACCTCATCTTCCCATAGTAGTGCCTGCTTTACTGCTTTCAGAAAAGATTGAACTATTGCAAAATCGATTCCTTCAAGAGGGTCTTCCTCACTCTCGGAGGCGCGACTCTCCGAACCTGACATAGGATCCTGCCGCTGGGCTTCAGGATGCACACAGTTGACGCTGATTGCCGATTTCCTGACTTAAAACTACCTCCTGTACATTTGAATGTGCATTCGCTACAAAATCCTTTTAGCAAATCTTGGAATGCTTACTTCATGAGCAAAATAATTAGCAAATTGTCTGTATCCTTATTTTTAGTTGCCTCATTAAAGGAGCTCTCACGTGTTTCTCGGTAGGGCTAGGTTGTGACAAACTCAACACTGATCTGAATGTGGCTGTTGATAATGATATGAATCTTAATTGCTATAATGTCCATGATGCTCCACTGAAAGGAACCTATCCTGCTTTAATCCATAGCGACTGCAGGAAAAATATCTCTCTCTGGAAAGAGATCTGTGTCTTGACAAAGAGGATGAATTGCGTCTGCCCCTAAGTGGCCTCGAGCTCTCTCAGACCGATCTGGATGGACTATGAAGTAAAAAACATAAGCCGATTACCATGCTATTCACAAGAAGGGCATCCACATTGCAGGCAGTCGATTACCTTCTCTGCAGACGGTTGTCTTTGGGAGCGGTTGGCTTGTCAGATGACATTCTGCAAGTAAAACAACCATCCATTGAGATATAAGACAACTAACAACGTGAGGCGACGTAGGGTCACAACACATCACGGCAGACCTAGCTGAGGCTGGTATGGCATGGGCTCAAAATAGGGACCACAGAATGCAGAGCGGCAGTGAATTCCCCCCAAAAGGCAAGGGCATGGTCCACCACCCAATGACAGCCTCAGGTTTTAAAAGATTCCGTTGATACAAGCCTCCTCCTCTGGTGACATTGGTGGCCTACCACGCACGTGCCACCACTACCCCTATGGCCAATCACTGAGACAGTGAGACAGGTAAGAAAGTGCTCTACACCCCCAGCAACCAGGAAGGGAGATTTGGAAGGTGCCTGCTAGCAAAAGAATGCATTGTCTGTGTTCCATCCGCCCCCTACCGAGCCACAGTTTGAATAATATGCTGTGTGACACTCTGGGGACAAGGTGTGTCGTGTGTGTGTGTCCGAGCCAGGCTTTACCAGGCATACATGTCTCTCGGACCAGCAGTGAGGCTCCTCTACCACATTCCTTTAGAATGACCCAAAGGACTGCACCCTGAAGAGCACGAGGAGCAAACAGGGTGGACGCCAAGAATTTACCCCACCCAGAAAAGCGAACTGCCGCACTTCCTATGAGACCTCTAAGGGAGGGGGGAAAAAAGAGGGCTAGATGCTGGGAATGGTTCAGATTTATGACTTACAACTCTATCAGATTAGAGGGGGCAGAGCCCATACCCATTTGTGTGCTGACATGGAGCTTTTAGAGAAAGCTTTTTTTAGTTTTACATATTGGACAGGAAATGAAGAGAAATCTCCCCAATAGGACACAGATGGCAAAAAATCTGATGGGGTTATAAACATCTTTTACTCTAAAACAAAAAAAAGTTTTTGAAGTGGACATTTGTAAGAAAGTTATTGTTGTGGAAGAGCCCAGTGCTATTTACGTTGATGTTCTAAAGTGCTAAATGACAGTTTTGTTTGCCATAACTCTGCCTCAGCCTCACTTACTAACCCTGCTATTGCAATATGCAATTATGCTTCTACAGACATCAAATACATCTTCAGCTTGATGTCTCCAAAGTGCACTATCTCTGAGGGCTTGTTCACACCATATACAGTGCGTTCACACCATATACAGTGCATTAGCTGCTGGAACGCACACCCCCTCCCACCCTTGAATGCAAAAAGCCGGCTGAGATGCGAGACAGTGCTTTCCAGCCGCTAACCGCGCTGGAACTCACTGTATATGGTGTGAACAAGCCCTAATGCTTGGATGGCTGCTGTCTACTGTACAACTCTTATCTTCATTGACACTGAATACTTCACACACTGATTTGCTTCTCGTGCTGCAGCTAATACGTTCCAGATCCCGTACAATGTAGGGCTCATGTTATGTAAGGGAGGAGAGGCGGCCAGGGGGAGGGGAGTAGCTTGATTTGCTGCGCCTGTGTGTTTGTCAGGACACATACAGCTTACTTGCACATGCAAGGGTGACTACATAGGACTTTGCTTGACAAAGGAGTCGCTCTAAAACAGGATATCAGGGCCAGTGCTCAGGAGAACAGCTGATTCTGCAGGAAACTAAAACTTTTAAACATCAAGAAGCAGCATCCATTGTAAGTGATTTCTCCAGCATTTGAAATAGCTTAAACTCCTTTTGACTTTAACCAGTTGACATCCGCGGTGTTAAACCCCCTTCCCATCCAGGCCATTTTTCAGTATTCAGCGCTGCGGTACTTTAACTGACATTTATTCCGTCATGCAGCGCTGATTTAATGTTTCAAATTATTTCAATTTGTACTAAGTCATTGAGCTAAATATTCCCAGAATTTTTCAATAGTCTGAATTCACCTTTTTCATTTTCTGTAATGGACTGAACTATCCACGGTGTTATAGGCAGACAATCCATACTGGTAATGTGATCATTTAATGCTGTTACTTAGCTTTAGGTCTACAGAGGAGATTATTTTCTTATATATAAATGAGATGAATAAAGTGAATTGTAAGTCAAATGAATGTTATTTTATCAGCTTTGTAAAAACTGATTTTATATAATAAGGGATTAGCTATAATGGCGTATTTAACAGATTAGCACAAAGAGCAGCAGTGAAAACAATAAAATATATTTTAATACTTTTTGTGTTTAACTAAAAAAAAGTGTAAGCTGATTCTATGTTGGCTGCTGTGGGTTTCTGACTACTGTTATCTTTAATAGGTAAAGCATTTTGGGAAACATGTATACAAACTGTAGAAAAATAGGCGTGTTAATCATAGCAACAAATCATACTTTATTTACCTTTCCAACACACAGCATAGAACTGCAGCTGGAATCCTATGCGCAACTGGAGTACTTTTTTCCTCACATTCTTTAAAACATCTCAGTGGTCCTCAATATCCACTAACTTCATTATATTTGCAGATCTTGTTATGGTTATATTGGAAATTGATGCTAATATATGCTACAGGTGGCCTTATTCAGTAAGGCAATGCAAAGTGGAATAGCAATATTTAAAAATGCATTATTCCCTGGTGGCCAATGTGATTTCAGTTTACTGTAGTCAGTGGAGTAAGCTGCTGTGGGTAATTGCACATTCCAAAGTAATTGTGCATTTTAATTTTACTGCCTTATAGAGATATGACTGAATTGCTCTTAGATTTATTAAATAGAGGCACTCAGCTTTCCTAGTTTGATTTTGCCCAGACAGACCATAATTGTTTACCTTGTACTGAGCCCATTAATGAGGTGCTTGTCTACTCCCTCTGCTACCAACTCCATAGGCATAAATATACATACTTCCTGAAAGATCTCTGAGATCTACAGAACCATTAAATTACTAGGCACGTAATAAGATAGCAGCTAACAAACCAATGCCTGCCATGTACCTTCTATGATGAGGTGGCTTTTTTAAATCCCATAATCCTTCCTTAACCTTCAGGCTTTGGCACATCCTAATAGGTACATGCCTGTGTTACCTGCCAAATGAAAAATATTGTGAGGGATATAGTGTACAGTGTTACAGTGTAGTAACATTTAGTAACATACAGTATATAAGTCAAGACAGATAGCAGCACAAAAATAAATTGGAATAGGTCAAGGTCACATTGGGGCAACAATCAACTAAATCATGCATGCAAACAGATAGCCTATGTGGATTTTCATCAATGGAGCCACATAGGCACACATATTTTGATGGCCACAGTAACACCTTTCTATAAGAATCACCAATTTGTTTTTAAAAATGACCCTTCCCTGTTACCTATTTCTAACATTGTTTAGAATTTTGTAATAGTGTGTACATAAATCTATATGAGATGATTCTTAGTACTGATAATGGAAAAAAATGTTACCAAAAATGAAACAGGTAAAATCTGCCTTTGCCTGTGTCATTTTAAGCATGTTCTTACTGTGCATAATGCTAATTAACTGAAACCTTTGGCTTTTCCTGGACTGTCTTTGACCTACTGCTCCTAGTGTTCCTTACATTTTACCTCCTAGCTAGTGTAAAATGTAACCATGCAGTGCTTCCCCCCACCCACAAACTCCATGGGTTAAATACATGTTGTGCCTAGGGGTGATAAATAAGTATTCTTTACTCCCCCCCCCCCTCCCCCT
>NW_017307198.1:348624-361694 GCF_000935625.1 Nanorana parkeri
TCCCGTTTTCCCCAGTAGCTGGTGCTCTTTTCTGCTGTTCAACACTCCCAGGATGTGGGTGACTGGCAGTATAGAGAAGCGACGAAAGAGAAGCGGCTTTGTCATTTTTTACAGTGGACAAATTATGAACAATTTATTTCTTTTTAATGGCACAGTTACATTTTTAGCTACCATCTTGTCTTGAATTGTATTGTAACTTTAATGTCTTTCTTATATTGTAAAGCGCTGCGCAAACTGTTGGCGCTATATAAATACTATGTAATAATAATAATTAACCATTTGTAATATCTATTGACAAATTAGACTAATTTATCCAATAGAATTGTATCACTTGGAGGTGAAAAATAGTTTTCCTAAAAAAAAAAGAATTTCATAAATAAATTATAAATACATTATTTTATATTTGTTAAAGTGCCATACAAAGGTTTTTTTTGAAAGCCTTTTCTACAGCTAGGCAATTTAAGAAAACCATTACATTGACCCTCTTAATGTAGTAACTCTTATCAGGCTACATTAATAAGGGCTGACCACTGACAAGATATTTTGAATTTAATTGTTATGGGTTCAAATAAGATAAACTGAATGTACATTAATACACCCTGTACAATACTTACAGTAATTTGAATAGGGCATTTATGCTTTGTGTCTACAAGGGTAAATTCCTCTTAAGTTCTACCTTTAACACAATTATTTCTGATGCCTCAAATGCTTATAATGTGTAACTGCCTTAACATAGAAGATCTTGGGATAGGGTGGAGGATCCCGATTCTTCTTCTACTCTCACAGTAGTACCTCATAGACGCACACAGTCCACCTCCCATTCAAACTGCAGACCTCAAGATCAAACATCCTTTGATGCATCTGCTCAGCCATCCACATAACACTTGCCTATCAATTTTACAAGTGAGAGATTATTTTTGTACTGCCGGATCCCTTATGCATTTAAATTCCGGCAGTTTGGAGTCCCAGGGTTCCCCTTGTAGCTCCACTCTTTAACTTTTCTTCCTGTATGTGTATTATTTACTTCTGTGGTTACTGCACTCCTGGTGCTCATTAGTGGCAGGTTATTTTCTCAGCTTCCCCATTGTGTGATGCCTAAAGACCTAAATACATCCTTTTGCCAAACCTCTTTGGTACAGCAGATCTGTTTCCATTTACCTCTACATGTAAATGTAAACATATGGTGGTACATCTTTTCTCCAAAGAGAGGAAGAAAGATGCAGAGTTCCATGTAGATGTAAAAATGTTGGGGTACTCCTTTTCTCAGAAGAGATGAAGAGGAGGGCGGGACTTTTTGCATTTGAAAGATGCTTTTCATGCAGAAAAGTTCATAATATTACTTACAGTAAAATTAACAGTCAGGCCCTTCCCCTAAAGGCAGTCAGGGATGCAGATAAAATATCAACCAGCAAGCAGCATGGATGGCAACATGCAGTGTTCACAGTAAGTGTGATAGCCTCAGGGAAGGTTTTACTTCTGGTACTGTAGCTAGGCAACAAAGTTCTGTTCATCATCACAGTCAGATTGCCTTGTTTGAGGATTCTCTCTGACAGTTAGTTTTTGAGAATCTATCTCCGTTGATCTTTACTCCTCTTGCAACTGACTTCATGACTAACTCCCTACTTTAATGTTGGACATGTATGCCATGTCTACACTGTTTATTTCCTCTCTACTCTAAAATATTGTTGTCAGATCCCTGCATCTGTTGACCCACATATAACACAGTGGGGGTAATGCATTTAAACAAGAACTCCAGGAATTAAAAAAACCTACCCTTGCAGTGGGGCTACCCTCACATTCCAAGGGGTAAATTATTATTTTGTCTAGAGGTGTCAAATAAAGCAGATTTACATACATAATTCTCGGTCCCGCTGGGCTGCTCTTCTCCCCTGGGCTCCGGCGGTCAAAGGATCACTGATGTCATCATGTCTAATACGGATCCATTGACTTGCATTAGATATGAGGATGCCAAGGGTCATTTCACAGCAAGGAGCAAAGGAGGAGAGAGGTGAGGGCCGACCGCTGCAGGACCAAGGATCAGGTGAGCATATCTGACTTATTTGTTCCCCCTAGACAAAATGAGGACTTGTCTAGAGGCTTGCAATGGTAAGGTTTTTTTTAAATTCCTGGAGTGTGCCTTCCTCACCAGAAATATCCTTTTTGTATTAGTCCTGTACTTCCCGTAAGATCAGCAGTAATGTCCAAGAAGTCATCAGATAAATTGTATGTATTTGTGAGGACAGTTTAAAAGTACTCCACATGAGGGCTTTGGAGTCATATCAATAAATGATGATTGCAGAGAGACCCTGTTGTGTCATAATGAATATAGGCTATTTATGTGAGTTGCACATATTTCCGGTATTTAAGAAAATTAGGAAGGGAGAAACCACCTACACTCTCATGGTAATATCCTCATTTGTGGGGTATGTACGATATTTGTTAGTTCATAAAAAGGGTGGGAATTGTTTGTTGAATATCGTATGGTAGAACTAGACAAGAGATAACTTTAAGGTAGCATATTATCAGTGGCAGTATTATCATTTTTAAGTAAAGTCTAGTGATCAATGACAGAGAGGGTTCATTATACTCTCGGTCCTCCTTGGGTTTCTTTAAGAATTGTGAAAAATGCACTTTGTACATAGATCGTATGGAATCAGTAAGTCTGATATCCAGGTAAAGGAGCTTATTTTGGTGAGTGAGAACCTTAGACTTGTTGAGTTTTGGCTTTAAATTTGAGATCTTGCCAGACAGGGACATTAATTAAAACAAGTGCGGAAATTAGATTTGTGTGCTTGTGATGATGAGTAACATATATGCATTAATACTGTTTGAGTTGAAAACCTGTAGGAATGCTACTGTATGTGGTATATTTAAAAATTGTTTTAGGATGAAGCGACTGGCCATTCGATAAGTGAATCAGTAAGCTACATACACTAATTACTGTGTATGCATTTACAACTATGCAATTTACAGAACAGTCAGTAATTATATTGCGGTGAAAATTAACATTGTGGAAATGTATTGAAACATTCTGCAGTGTTATTATACATATTATAGGTTTAGAATATTACATTATTATAGTTCATGGTTTTCCTTTTTTTACTAGCTTAGCTCAATGAAACAAATACAGCGTGACTTTTTCCCGTTTATGTCTGTGTACATTTTAAGTTTTCATGGACATTTTATTATGCTTGTGATAACAATGAAGAAATGTGTTATAAGCCCAAGTAATGTGTATTGTTATTCTAAAAGAAATGATGACTTTTCTCTGAATGCCTAGGGTGAACTGAGTCATTTCACAGCCCTTTGTGCACTAAACCTGAGATAATCAGGCTTAGTATTTATTTGTATCCATGTGGAAAGTATCAGCTATGCACCTCTTCTCTGAAACACATCTGATTTTTCCACGCTTTAGATTTTCGTCTTTCAGAGTTTATTTCTTTTTACAGGTTTTTTTTGTGTTTTTTAGTGTTTTAGCCATATAGCTAACTGTATTTTAACACAGAGTACACCTGAAATCAGCTTTAAAGGATAACTAAAGGCAAAACATTTTTTTTTTAAAGTTTGGAATAGAGTGTTGAGAGGTTAGAACTACTGTTGGGTTCCATTCGAAAGATTTGTTCTCTCTAAATTTCCTGATCAGTGGAAATTTTTGAAAGTGAGGGTGAATCCAAAATTATGTGTTGCTACCAGACCAGGAATAGAGGGGCAGTCTTTCCATGGGAAAAATGTTCCTATGATAACTGTCCACAAAGTGATTATCCTCACACTGGAAAGATATCCTTTCACTTCCTGCTAAGTCTACAGGACAAGATGAGAAGGTAATGCTCCCTAAAGAGACACAGATGAATAAACACTGACAACAGTTTTAACCCTCCCTAACTGTACCAAAATGGAAACATTTTTGGGTTTAGATATATTACAAAAGTGACTGTTTTCAATTCTGTACTGTGTAAGTCATGACTCTGATTAAAGATCCATGATTAGTTAAACAACAGCAACATATGAAATATAATTTTCTAATTTGTATAAAGGTTAAGTTACTATAGCCATGAATTATATTATATGGACCTGCATGAAACTGTCACGAGTTGCACCATTTGTTGTTCAAAAGGGGGGCAGATTTCTAATAAGTGTCTACGACACTCTTTATGAATTCCAGTAATAGGCTCTGCTATTTAACTTTTTAGTTGACAGCTATATATATTAAAACCATTTTAGGGTTTACATACACTTTAATTCAAATTATTTAAAGAATTAATGACAACAGCAAAGGCTAGCTTAAGTAGCTCACCATTTAGATAACGTAACCTGTTTTTGCCAAACCTGTCAGTGCCTGTAGTACAGTTGAATTGTTAAGCTGTAAATGTGAAATAATTCTGCAGTCTCCAGGCACAGAACAGTGTCAAGCACTCTGACAGCTTCTGTGCAGCTTTCTAGAAAACTATGAGGCCGGGTTCACACTTGAGCGATCCGTGACCATGCAACAATCATGAAAGAAACCGGCGGATCGGCGCACGGTCACGGAATCGCTCACCACCGCTGGTCGCGCTGGCAGTCCCATTCTTTTCTAATGGCACCCCAGTCGCACCCGGCAGATCATGGACAATCGCGACAGAAAAAAACAGGTGGTGCATTTGCAAAAAAGGTATAAGCCCATTGACAAATCAATGGGGCTGCACGGCGTACGCTGTGAGTATAACTTTTTTATTTTAGTCCCTAGATGAAAAGAGCCAGTTAACCCTTGCAGTGGGGGCAGCCCCACTGCACGGGTTAATATTTTTTTTTCTTAGAGTTGTTCTTTAAAGCCTATCTCAGGATAATTTCCACCCCCTCCCTCTCTCAGGTAACTGATTGCTAGATGAAAAAAAAACCCTATCTAAAAGCCTTTTTTACTTACCTAAAGCTGAGCTCTTGTGATGCTCAGGTCCCCAACTTTTTTATCTTCCTTAATTTACTTCCTGTACGGTCCTTCTTTTGGTCTCCACATCACTGTCTGTGTGCTGTGCAGTCCCTTTTGGCTGTCCAGCGGCAGGGTCCTCTCAGGATCCAAAATAGGATAGTAGGGGACTGGCATCAATTAACCAAGAAAAATAGATCATTGTGGTATGGGTGGGAGGACAATATTATCCCGGAATGGGGCTTCAATACTACTGAGTTGCTTAATACATTTTAAGTGGTTGAAACATGTATAAAGATGAGGAAGGTCACAACAAAGTCCTTTATTGCATACTTGTGTCAGGCCAGTGAATCAAAACATTGTAAGCTTAACTTCATCCAAAAGTGAGTGGGAAAGGGATAGAACCTCTGGTTTTGTTATTGCCATAATAGGAAATATTTCCTCTCAGGATGCAGAAAAAAAGTTTTATTAACATAAAGAGGGGTTAGAATGTCTAACAACATTTTTATTCCTGTCTGTGCCTTCTTTTGCCATTGGCAACTACACCCCCTTTTCTAGTTCGGTCATAAAAAGAACAGTACGTGAGGGAAGATCTCACGGACAGCAATAATGACATGAAAGAAATCTATCCAGATCAAATCTATCCAGAAATAAATAAAACAAAATGGTTATGTGGTTATCCTAGAAGCATGAGCATTGGCATGCCTACATGGTTCTGTCATAGCAGATGTCTTCAAATACCATTCTTCACTGTCTCAGTCTGCTCCCGAACACAATAATCCTGCTTCATATACTGTATGATAGATTTGCTTTTAAATGGCTTAAGTGTCTCATCATTATAAAGTGGGTAGATTCATAATTTGCATTGTTTTATGCGCTTAATAGAAAACTAGATGAATTGCAGCACTTAATTCATCAACAAATGCTGACATGAAATTGTGTAAAAAAACAATCAGATAACATGCCATAAAAAGACTGTACAGTAAGTAATTGGATAGGAGCCTACAGCATTTTGGCAGGAAGAATCTTTACAAATAAACCAGCCGCACAGTAATATCATGATTGTACAGACTGATTAAAGAGACAGTGCTAAAAAAAAAAATCGACGAACATAGCATTTTAAAATACATTTATAATACTTACCATTACCAACTCTGTTGCAGACACTTTTTGCTCTCTTGCAGAACTAGAAGCACCTGTAGAATCTACAGCTTCTGACACTTCCGGGTGCGTGTGTTGGATGGCTGTAGGTCCCTGATATTCACAGTGGTTCCCCCATTCTGGGTCACTATGTCACTAGTGTGTTGTTGTAAATTTAACGGTAGTAGTCAGTAGAAATGTAGTGGCCAGTGGGGTGAGTGCAGCTGCAGTACACAGAGTGAGTGGAGACACAGACATACAAGAAATAATTCTACTGATACTGCAGTATAGCAAGATAGGCTGCTATGGAGTCAGTAAGGGTAAGTAATTGTTAGGATCCAGAGCGCCTCCAGGTGGCGCTGGAGCTAAGCCCTGCAGTTCCTGTGCTCATCTGCAGGTGTCTCCAGGTAGCCAGGAACTGTTAGGTACCAGACCACCACTGGGTGGCGCTGTAACCTGCAGCTCCAGTGCTCACCTGCGGGTGTTTCCCAGCACTTAGCCATCACCTGGTGCTTCCTGGGAGGGTATTTAAACCCTCCCTGCAGTCAGGACGATGGCTCAGTATTGTTTCTTGTTTCCTGTGAGTTCTGTTACCAGTCCTGAACCCTGAACCTTGAACCCCGTTTGCAGTCCTGTTTCCAGGTAGTCCTGTTACCAGTCCTGAACCCTGAACCCTGTTTGTAGTCCTGTTTCCTGGGAGTCCTGTTACCAGTCCTTAACCCTGAACCCTGTTTGCAGTCCTGTTACCTGGGAGTCCTGTTACCAGTCTGGAACCCTGAACCCTGTTTGCAGTCCTGAACCCTGTTACTTGTTTATTGCTATTTCTGCTCCTGTTACATGTTATAGGTGTCGGGGATTGTATTTGGTTGGGGTCACATTCCTTATTTATGTTTGCTTTTTGGTGTGTGTCTTTTCTGGTTGTGCTGTTTACAAATAAACTGTATATCATACATTCTGCCTTGTCCTGTGTGGTCATACGTGTTTGGTCTTCCCGTGTGGTTACCTGCATATGGTGTGGGGATACCTGTGCATGGAACCCTGACAGTAATGTAAAAGTATTTTTAAATTATGTGTTAGTTTACAATTTTTACTTTGTAAAAGTGTCTAAAAAAGCAATATAACAAAAGGATAGCTCTTTAAGACTCTGGGCCACTATTTTAGCACATATCTCTCACTAGGATTTTGTTAGTGTGGCCGCTTACATTAGTATTCCCCACCAAAGAATCCCCTTACAGTAGTTGCCCCATCAGAGTGCCCCCTTATATTACTTGTCCCCATCAGAGTGCCCCCTTACATAAATATTCCACATCAGAGAGCCCTATTACAGTTATTGTTCCCATCAGAGTATCTGATTAGTAACTAATGTAAGGGGTCTCTTTGATGGGGACAACTAATGTAAGGGGGCACACTAATGGGGACATCCAATGATTAGTTGTCCCCCTCAGAGTCTTCCTTTTACATTATTGTCCCCACATGAGTTGAGTACCAGCAGAGGGAGGTGAAGCAGGCTGCAGGTGACGACGGAAGAAACTACTCCTCTGTCCTCCTGTAATGCTGGGGATGTGGGACACACTTTATGTTGCTGGTTGGTAGGACCACCAGCAGTCCTAGCAAACGGGGATGCCATTAGAAATAATGGAGCCCATGCAGCCTACCCAAACCCCCATTCCCCATGACTGTTGGTGCTATTATGTGTTATGTATAGCAGCTGTATACAGTGCAGGGAAGTGCAGGGCAGTAAGCAGTGTGTACTGGTAGTGCGGGGCAGTAGGTGGTGGTAGTGCAGAGCAGTGTAGGCTTCATTGTTGATATGGGTCAAGCCAAGGTGTTTCTTCTACCAGAGAAACTTTGTAAGCATAAAAAGAGTTTATGCTCACATTCTAACCTCTCACAGGTAGGCTTTGATTCACAACTGCATACGAGTTCTTGGCCTGATGGTTTCCACAACTGAAACAGTTACATATGCTTAGCATCACAGAAAAAGCAGGAAACTCTGGCTAAATGCGGCAAGTCCCCTTATTTGTTTGCTAGCGAGATCCGAGTGAGTCATCATATTATGGCCTTCCTGGTGTGGTGGCTTAGCTCTCCATTGATGCTTACCAGGAAGACATTTATGTCCCTTTGCTTGAAAGTTGTGACAACTGATGCCCACTTACTTGGCTGGCGATAGACTCCACAGCCAGGGAAAATATAAAAATTATATATGGGAAACCCGTTGATCCTGATGTAAGGGTGTCATTCCCCTACATGGCGCTAAAAATTATTTGCTGTATCAAGTGGTAAAGCAAGGGGAGGACGTGGTGGAAGAATTAGTAGTCCCAAAACCATACTGCAGGGTGATATCAGATCTTGTTCATTGTCATATAATGGGTGGACACCTGGGTATAGAAAAAACTAAGGAGAGAATAAGCCAGAGATTATTTTGGCCTGGTTTACATGCAGATGTAAAGGAATACTGTGAGTCATGCCAAGAGTGTCAGTATTCTGCCCCATTGCCCCATTTTTGCAGTCCGCTGGTACCTTTGCCAATTATTGAAGTACCCTTTGAAAGAACTGGCATGGATCTGGTGGGTTAAGTGGTAAAGTCTGCCCCGGGCACCAGCATATAATGGTAATACTGTACTATGCTACATGGTATCCTGAAGCCATCTCCTTGCGCAATACCTCAGCTAAAACTTCTGCCAAGGAGCTCCTTCAGGTATTTAGATGTGTGGGCATTCCTAAGGAACTTTTAACGGATCAAGGCACACTATTAATGTCCAGAGTTACTAATGAATTATGTAAGATTGTTAAAATCACACGTACGCACCTCTGTCCACCACCCCCAATCTGAGGTACAGGTGGAGAGATTTAATAAGACGCTCAAGAGCATGTTAAAAAAGATGGTATACAAAGATGGAAAAAATTGGGATTTTTTTATTGCCATATCTCATGTTTGCTATCTGGAAGGTACCTCTGGCATCCACAGGATACTCACCTTTTGAACCATTTTATGGCAGGCATCACAGAGGATGCCGCTCTAGATGCCGCTGAAGAAATATGGGAGGGTGAGATCACACCCTATAAGTGCATCATCTCATCGAGCATATGTCGTTGATGCAGGATAGAAATGCGGCTGTCATGACACTGGTACAGGAACAAATGGAGCAAGCCCAGAAAGCACAGAGGAGGGTTAATAATTGGGGCGCCAAGGTACATACCTTTAAACCTGGGGATAGAGTGCTAGTGCTACTTCTGACAGTTAAGAGTAAATTCCTGGCAGGGCCCCTTTGAAGTTATTGAACAAATAGGGGAAGTAAACTATAAAGTTCAGCAGCCACGGAAAAGGAAACCAGAGCAAATTCATCATGTCAATCTCTTAAAACCCTGGAAAGACAGAGAAGCTCTGGTGGCCTTGTCAACCCCTTTAAAAAGATCAGGGCCCCTCCACACCTAATACCAATAGCAGAAATCTTATCAGTGGCCCAACATAATGAGGTAAAAGAGTTTGTAAGAACAAATCTAGATTTTTGTCTCTGAAATTCCTGGATTGACCACAGTTATACAGCATGACATAATTACTGAGCCAGGTGTCCGTGTAAATATAAAGGCCAATAGAATACCTGAAGCTAGGCGAGAAGCAGTCTCGGAAGAAATAAAGAAAATGTTAGAGTTGGGAATGATAGAGAAATCCTATAGTGACTGGTCAGGTCCAATTGTGTTAGTTCCCAAGCCGAATGGAAGTATAAGGTTTTGTAATTATTTTAGAAAGCTAAATAGCATGTCCAAATTTGATGCTTACCCAGTGCCACGGGTGAATGAACTCACTGACAGATTGGGAACTAGATATATAACCCCTTTAGATTGCTAAGGGATACTGGCAGATACCCCAAATGGAAAGTGTGAAAGAAAAGACAGCATTCTCTACCCCCGAAGGGTCTTTCCAGTACAAGATGATGCCTTTTGGTTTGAGTGGCACCCCTGCCTCATTCCAAAGAATGATGGATAAGATATTAAGATCACATCAACAATATGCAGCAGTTTATTTGGATGATGTAGTCGTACACAGCCCAGACTGGAAGTCTAATTTGTTAAGGGTGCAAGCAGTAGTTGACTCCC
Organism: Nanorana parkeri; assembly: GCF_000935625.1. Taxonomy (NCBI): domain Eukaryota; kingdom Metazoa; phylum Chordata; class Amphibia; order Anura; family Dicroglossidae; genus Nanorana; species Nanorana parkeri. The sequence continues at coordinate 358,763 of NW_017307198.1, forward strand.
ATAGGAAAGCAGGACTCACGGCCAACCCCAGAAAATGTGCCATGGGGTTTGGTGAGGCAAATTACATGGGTTACTTTATAGGTTGGGGATTAATTAAGCCACAGATGAATAATATTGAGGTGATTCAAAAGTGGCCCCAACCTATAAATAAAAAAACAAGTAGAAGCATTTCTTGGGATTATGGGCCACTAAAGTGGCTTCATGCCCAATTTTGCCACCATTGCGGCTCCACTGTTAGATTTGACGAAAGGTAGAGGGTCAGTCATGATTATGTAGAATTCTGAGGCAGATAAGGCATTTAAGAGGTTGAAACAAGCTTTGTGTGCACAACCAGTGCTCGTGACCCCAGATTTCACAAAAGAGTTTGTAGTACAAACAGATGCCTCTGATGTGGGTCTGGGCGCTGTACTTTCACAAATCAGAGATGGGGAGGAACACTCTGTGGTCTACCTCAGTAGGAAGCTTAACAAACATGAGAGAAATTATGAGATTGTTGAGAAAAAGTGTTTGGCTGTCAAATAGGCCCTGGATGCCCTCAAGTATTACCTGTTGGGCAGACAGTTCAAACTAGTCACTGATCATCGTCCTCTTAAATGGATGTGTGAGAATAAAGAAAGAAACAGATGAGGTGACAAGGTGGCTCTTGGCCTTACAAGCGTTTAAGTTTACCGTGGAACACAGCGCTGAAGATTCAAAACAATGTAGATGCCCTCTCACGTGTCTATTGTCTCTCTGTGACAGTTGCTCAACCACAATGGCTTGAGGAGAGAGGGGAGGGTGGTATTTGACATAAGAAAAGGGGAAATTATCAAGAGGCGATATGCTTCCCCTTGGTTTCTTTCATATGTGTGAAATTAGCTTAAATCCAGACCGGGTTTTCAGGTAGATTTTGGGTCTGTGTAAAAGGGCAGGGCCCTCCTTACCATCTTGTGTTGAATTGTATTGTGATTGTAATGTCTTTCTTATATTGTAAAGCGCTGCACAAACTGTTGGCGCTATATAAATCCTGTATAATGATTATAATAGTAATCCAGTCTGATAAAAGGGAAAGGCTGGAGCACGTTGGTGCTATGGCCTGGGACTCAGAAAGCTGTCTGAGAAAGCTGCGCTGTGTGAGTAAAAGGTTGCTGGAAAAGCTTTTATTTTGTGAGGTGGCTGGGAGAAGCTGTGAGAGAGGAACGCTGTTTGTTTAGTTAAAGCCTGGATGGCAAGGATTTATTTTCTGTTTTGTAACCTTTTATTGTATACCTTTAGTAACCATATTGTAAGTGCAACCCGAAGGCAAGACAAGAAAGGCAATTTGCCTTGTTATGGTTAGGCACAGTTCACACCACGATGTTCTTAAAAAAAAAAAAGTACAGCATGCAGTAGATCTTCTGGCACTGGACCCTTTACCAGCTTAATTCTGTGTCTGTTTCGGAATGCAGGGCATGCCCCTACACTAATAATGACTCAATATAGTCCAAGTAAGGGCAATTACATTGTGGTGAAACAAAACACTTATAGGACAAGGAGCTGCACCAGCTATATTAGCCACACCCTACATGCCAGTTCATTTCTGGTCAGTGAATTTGACTGAAGGACAAGGACTTCAGAAATATTTGCAGTTTTTTTCTGCAGGAATGAAACAGCAGCTGATAAATGGTTTGGGCACACACTTTCTATTATCTAATGACGTTAAGCAGTCCCCTTTAAGTGTATTTCCACCTTTGCAGCCAAATTTGAGACCATCCATAATATTTACACAGCATGTGTAAAAATATTTTTTAGAAAAATATTTCTTACGTTTCAGATATTTATGTGTAGTAGACATGTGCACCAGCAAAAAATTCGTTTAGTTTAGTTTCGTTTTGAGGAATTCGGATGCATCCGAATCTCCGAATTTCCGAAAATTCGTTCAAAACGAATTTCGGAACGAACCGAATCGCACATGTCTAATGTGTAGCGGGCCCCTGGGCAGACTGCAAGTTAATGTGGGCATTATCAGAGTGAGAGGATATACAAACCAGGGACCTTCTGAGCTGCCTCTCGTGTACATACAAGGCTTCTAGATCTTCAACACTTTCTTTAGACAGTGTTCAAATCTAATTTACAACTGATATTGAGATCTGCTAGCACATTACAGACAGGGTTAATTATGTTAACATTAAACTTCCCAGCCCTCTTGCATTTCAGAGCAAAATGCAGTGTACAGAGAAACCTTTCTTTCACAAATAAGCAAGTAATATACACGCAGCATTTTTTTTGTAAGTTATGCAATGTGAATGAGAACATGTACAAATATAAAGCAGGTATTAATCTAATTTGACTGCAAAAGTGGAAATACACTTTAATCCCAGCTTTGTTTGCCTGTGATAGATGTTATGTGGCACGTTTCCAGACAGACCATATCATAGGTTAGAACAACTAGTGATCCCTTGAAATCCCCTATTTGGTTGCCCATAGTAAAATGTTATGTCAAACTTTTGCATCTTAAATAATTGTTATTTCTCTGCAGTGAAAATGTATAGATGTTTCTTTTTCAAGGCTTCTTGATCGCAGTTTTGTGTATTTGAGGACAAGTCATATAATCATCTCTTGCAATGAGATTTCTGCCATTTTGCTTCCTGTTGGTTATCAGTTTGTGCCTCACGTTTTCCATTCTTTTTCATATCTGACAATTGGCTCACAGCAGGAGAAAATGACATACCTAATGCTTAGAAAAAGGACATTTGATAGTTTTTTATCAACTGAACAGAATATAGGAGTATGTCATTTTTTTTTGAATTTAGACACAAATGGATCATAGAAACACTAGTTGCAGAAAAAAATACTGATGACACCTGCAGAGCAGTTCCCTAGCTAAACTGCCCACTAGAAGTAAGGCTCAAAATGTATCATGGTTAATGAGTTAGAGCTAAGGCCAAAGAAAATAAGTGATATAATCATATGA
>NW_017307198.1:361738-388632 GCF_000935625.1 Nanorana parkeri
TAAAGTGAAAGTGTGTTTATATTATAGACACATGAAAAAACTATATAAAAATACAATAGATGTTCACCTTGACCTTCCCTGAGCTAGTGATGCATTCAGCACTTAGACCTCACTCGCACTTTCCACTTGCATTTTTATGCAGAGATCTGTCTAGATACTTTACATGCATATGCTTTTAGATGCATCTGTCATTTGTCCATTGAAGTTGCCAATGAGATTTCAGCTAATAGACGCGACGCGTCTTGCATTTACATGCATTTACAACTGTTTACACACGTTTTGGTGCGTTTAGAAGCTAAAATTGTTTTCTGGACTCACCTAACTTTTGTAAACGCAGCTAAACTGGCTGCATCTAAAAGCATCTAAACGCAAGGTATGAATCGATCCATTGGAAATCATTGGATGCATTTATATGTGTTTAGAAAACCAGTACAAACCATATAAAAGCACCTAATCACACCCTAGTGTGAAAGGGGCCTATAGCTGGTCATACATTGGTAGATTTAAAAACAAAAAAAACTTTCATACACAAAATCTCATCAGAACATTCGATAATGCCATCGTAGGCTTGACGAATGTTGTTCAAAATTGTATTTGATTTTAAAATTCAGTTTGGGAAATGAATGGTGTTTCTTGAATGAAAATAACATTAACTGTTATTAACTGTTGAGAGAAACATTCCATCCTGGTCCCTCAATGTTTCTGTTAACTATGGTCAAAATTGATCATCAACTTGATTCCATTGTCCAGTAAAAGATAGAACAAACGTCCCAAAAATATTTTTTCAAGCAACATTCCAATGCTGTAAAGATAGAAAGTGTTGGCTAACCTCAATGCAGGTTTAAGACTGTTGTGATAACATTTTAAGCAACTGTTAGAGTCACTTGTCAATCAATTGATTACTTGACATTCATTACTTGACATTCATTACTTGACACAATATTCAACACAGACTTTAGTCCATTTCTGTTATCACTTTACTTTACTATTCAGAAATCAAGAATGTGAAAAACAATTACACTGAATGACCTTACCCTGAATATTTTCCCTAATGCATTTGCAAGATAATCTGAAAGTAAAACCGTAAGAATAAAACTGCTGACAAGACAAAGCAAGAAGTCTGTATGCTTGTATGACATGTGACATGTTAACACCCTGGCAGCTCTGGATGATATGTTATACAATGTTAAAAGATCTCAGTCTAATGCATTAAAATATTGTAGTGAGATCTTACCTAGGTTAGAACTCTGAAACGTTTCTATGCCTGGTCCTTTTTTTAAAACCATTTACACAGTCTATGTCACTTTGCTGATTCTGCCACTGGCTGAAGCACTGCATGTTCCCTGTCACTTAAAAAGGAACAATACTGAAGCAACAATTTGGTCAATGAGAGAAACATGAAAAAGGAGAAAACAAATTAGTTTTAGTGATTGGGTTGCTGATAAGTTGTCACCAGTGCCAGAATTGCTAATGTGACCTGGCCCATTACTTACTGTGTTTTTATACCACAATCTTTTAGTTTTTTTAAAAAAAATGGCATTTTTTCTACAAGATTTCTAAAAAGTGTTTGTATAGCCCAAACTTTTTTTTTTCTTTTAAATTTTGTATAGAAAGAGGTAATGTTAAAGCCCCGGTCATATTTTTACTAGTGTTTGGATCCTCACTGTGGAGAGCCACCCTCTTTTTGCCCTGATGGTCATTGGCTCTGGCACAGAAAACATGTGAAATCCAAACTCTGAGTTGTCACAGTAACTGTAAGAAAGGGGATATTTCCCAATGGAAGCGCCTGTTCCGATGACAGCTGTCTAGAAGGGGATTTCCACCTAACTTTGGACAGATTTTCTCATACTTTCTGTTGTATCTCTGGAAAAAGAAATTAAGTGAAATCACCCAGATGGGACATGGACAGCATATAACAAAAACTGACAGCAATCTTTACCATTGCCTACTTTACCAAAAATTAAGAAAACACTTTTTGCTTTACATAAAACTTTAAATAATATTTCTTGCTATTTTATAAATGTCCCTATTGGCTAGTAAAATACATTCACCAATGCGCACATACGTGTCTAAATGTTAGCCTCATCAATATAATTTGTTATGTGATTTTACAGCTTATAGGCATGATGAGTTAACAAATACAGTTGTCAATTGAAATAAATGAAGATGACAGTAGGGAATATATTCTACTCCGTTCCTGATTGCCAAACTCCTATCACTGTTAACTCTGAAAAAACATTAATGGAAAAGCATTTAGCTGTGAATAGAACACTAATGTTCAGTGAAGATAGCTATTTTAACACAGATATAAAATCAATCATCAGTTTAACAGATAATTTTTCAGTGATCGTTCTGAATAAACTGGAATAATAATGACTCAGAGCACAGGGGCTCCCAATAGGCTTCCACTCCCATAATCTGTTTCTGAATTTTCTTTTTCAGGTTGGAAGTGGAGCAGAGTTCACTAAAAATGATAGCTGACTTGGAACATGAGGAGTCTTAGTTTACTGGGATAGGCCAAAAACTAAAAGACAACATTGCAACTCTCACTAAAGTAGTCTGCACGTGACTAGATCCACAAAAAACCTTAGACAGTTATTCTAATATACTAATCTGGGGTATTGAAAAAGCCCCCCAATCAAAAAAGTATTTCCCTGTATATTCATTGTTACAGCCTCTTTTACATTGGGAGAGGCCTAACCCAGATACGGTTTGTTCTCCTCCTAAATAGTAATACCCTATGGAAGACATGTTCTTAAAGAGTTCTTTAAAAATTGGGCTGTCCCATCGGTGTATATGTCCCAATGATCTGCGCTTCCAATATCTACCTCCTAATGTATAGAACAAAAGCTGCTCTGCAAAGAGCAAACAAAACGCTTCTCAATATCAGTCTCAGCAAATGCCCAGCGTTATAAATTGCTGAATAAAACCTCATATAAAACAATATATAATACAAAAACACATACAATGTTTAACATTGTGTTTAGTGGTCCATATAATATAACATATATTATAACAGTTATATAATATAACTAGAAGTCCCTCTGAAGTATAAAATGTTCCACGTTGAGTGACATCTCTCCCATCTGTGTGTGACACCACTCTCATAGACTGTACTCACTAGATAAGGTGGGCCATTGTATCATCCAGACAGGTCTTCTTGAAATGCTATACCATCAGTAGTTACACCTTTTCTTTTTCCCTTTCATTCACCAGGTTTTCACCATATGCTCATAAAAAATCATCAGAGAAATCCATAGTGTAATCCAATAAAAACACACTTTATTTAATAAAAAAAGATTTTTTTTAAAATAGCCGTACAGGGTTGCAGTGGATGGTTGAACAGGCTGCAGGTCAATTCACTTCAGTTTGGTTATTCATTTGGCTGCCTTCGGCAGCTTAGTGGATAATCCCCTACATTTTTAGGATGAATCTCCTTGCTGTGCACATGAATAGGACCCTTTGGTTGAAAAAATAAAACCTAAAAAATCTGTTGAAAAGACATCTGTTAGGTATGCCTTTCAAATGGAAATGCCTCTTTGGTGCTACCATGGATAGGATTATCCAGGAGGTTGTGGGGAGCAGGCGAGAGCATCTTTTTGTCCTAGCAGGAAAGGTGAAATCTCAATCTAGAGAATTCCTCTTTTCCAAGCTGCTAGCCCCAGCACTTGCATTAAATTGTTCACAAGACATTTCCATAATGGGTTACCTGGACAACCTTCTGCTGAGGGAACAGTCGGCACAGACTTCTTTAGTCGATGTCCAGCAGACTATTCAAATGCTGTAGAGGTTTAGGTGGATCCTGAACCTTCAGAAATCTGTGCTGTACTGACTCATCACTTTGAGTATCAGGGCCTCCTCCTGGACATTTGTGTTCAGGGTCTTTCTTTAATGGAAGAAGCTCACCACCCTCTGTTCCCATGTCCTGACAGGTCAGTTCAGGAGCCAACCAACTCTTTGTTTCTGCATGAGGGTCCTGATAAAGTCATTGATGATGCAATGCGTGTAGGGTGGAGTCTTGTGGTGGGCGGAGCTTTAGAAGCACAGGAGAGAGTGCATCCAGCCCATTAATAAGGGGATTAGTGTGGCTAGACCTTTTATTTTAAGTGGACCTTTACCCTATTGGCTAAAAAATTACATCAGAAAACATATGAAATCATGTTTCATTTATTAGTTAAACATCTTTTCATTTTACTTACAATTTCTTGTTTTCTACTTCCTGGTTCTCTTTGGCAAAAGTGATGTTATGTGTCCAAGTCTTGCATCCTGGGAGGGCTATATCACCAGTGCATTGCTGGGAAATTGTATCTGTAATCTCACAAGGTCTCAGGGAAAGGCATTTTCCTCCCCTGAGATGATGTGCATGGTCACATGTCCTAGTCACATGTGTCAGAGTTCCAGAAAGTAAAGGGAGATGGATTTATCTGTCCTTATTAAAAATGGCTACTTTGAGAAGAATGGGGAGGAAAAGAAAAGCAAGGTATGCAAAGAATAAAAAGCCTGCAATTATTTATAAGTATCTGTTTGTAACTGTCAAAGACAAAAAGGCAGCGTTTGTGTAGATATTTATAACTACAAGCCTGTTCAGAGGCAGTGGAGTATTAAATTGTGTCGGCACACTAGGTCATATCAGTTACATCTGCACCGTTCTACCCACAGCACAGCATGCACTTTGGCTTTTTATTGTTATTTTTACAGTAGATTTTAACAATATCTATATATACAATATGCGGTTTCGTTCCTTCATGAGATGCACATGTGAAATCTCTAACGGCTGTTATGTACTGTAGACACACAACATAATACAAGCACTGGGATATTTGTTCTATAATTCTTTCCCTCATGTCACTCACTCTAGCCCAGACTTTCTCAACATTTTCAGCCTGGAAAAAACCCTTAAAATTTTGGGGAACCCTTGAAATAATTTGGTGATCTACAGCTCATGTAGTACTTTGGTGTCACTTAGAAGGATTCTATATGCAGTGTTTGACAGCGGAGCTCTTAACTTTCTACAGATACATGCAGAAAAACAGACAGGAAAAAGGTGACATAAAAATGAAAAAGCATAAAAATAATGTAAAAGATTAAATTGCACCTAAAAAACATGTAATGAAAGACTAGAGAAATTCTAACACCTTTATTATGTCAAGGTCCGCTTAAATCGTCTACAGCCTTAAATACAAAGCAATAACATACAGCATGTTGTTTTGTCTCGTGGCAAACCAGTAACTTTGTGTAAGTACTTTCTGTCTCTCCCTTAAGCTTGCTTTGAAGAAGAACACAAAGCAGACTGTACTTTGACATATCATTTCATGTTCTGCTCTCCTGCGCTTCTTTTATTCTCCAGGCATTTACAGTACAGAGTATTAGGACTGCACATTATACAAGCCTCAGTTTGCTGTGCTTGTTTCTCCACAGCAAGACATTTACAGGTACCATACTGTCATCTCATAAAAATAGATCACTAAGTCTGAGTCCTTCTGTACTAGCTACCAGAACAGGTTTGTGTTTACGTGAGTTTGAATGTATACCAGAAATTATGATATACACTTTAAAACCAAACCATGTACCGATGAGTTATTATTTTCATGATGTACTTCATAAGCAGGATTGTAGATTTGTTGTACTGATTACTATTTTTCGCTTGTTGTGTAAAGCAATATTAAACTATCAAACTTTTGTTTGTCAATGATAATTCCAGATTAAAGGAGAATTATGAGGCGAGTGATTTTCACTCAGCCTCATAATCTGAGCCGACCTGTGACAATGAAACTGTAGCTTGCGGTATACTGAGCTTTGGGTGAAGGGAGGACGCTAGTTTGTGTCCTCCCGTTACCCTTAGGAGAACTATGGGGAAAAGCCCTAACCCCATAGTTCTTCTTTAACTACCTCCCGGCCGGCCGTTGTGTATTAGACATGTGCACTGCCAAAAAATTTGTTTAGTTTCGTTAGATGCTGAGCTTCATCAGCTTCTTCAGGGGGGTCCTAGGTGACATTAGGGGTCTTGGTATAAAATTCATTTCAGTACAGCGTTGCATGACGGAATAAATGCCAGTCAAAGTATCGCAGCGCTGAATACTGAAAAATGGCCCGGCCAGGAAGGGGGTCTAAACACCTGGTCTTCAAGCGGTTAAACAAATATATATTGCCCAGCAAATTATTTCTTTACACTTTGGGGTTGATTTACTAACCTTATAAACACACCACGAACATGTATACACCTCTGTAGTGTGTTCCATCCCAGCATGATCTATGGGTGGAATCTAAACACCTTTGTAGTGTGTACACACCCAGCAGGTGTGTTGTGCAAAGCCAAGCATGAATTGCAAGGTGATGTTGTGTAAATTAGCTCTATGTTGTGTTGCTTGCGTTGATGAATGCAGGAATGTAAATGCATGAGCTAACCATTTTTGTCTAAACTGTGAAGCAGCATTATATATGCATCACGTGCATGATTTTTCCATATATGGCATTAGTGGAAATATGCTTTTATAGACTTTTTGGTTGATAAATACGTTTTGCTGTGTAAAAATCACACGCACCTAGTGCGTGCGGGTGTTTAGGTTAGTAAATCAACCCCTTTGTGTCTATGCACTTACAGTGATCGTGTTTCCAACAGCTGGCTCCAACTCTCTCAGCTCCACTTGCCAGAACTTTCTGTCCAGTACAAGAATACAAGGGACAGAGTAGTCTCCAGCAGCTGTCTATCTACTACCATGGAGAAGGAGGAAGAAGGAGCTGTGAGGAGGGGAGTGGCTTGCCTTGCTGTTGTTTGTTTGTAGAGACACACCCACAGCTTGCTAGCATTGACAAGGGTGGTTCCAAAAGATCCTGCATGGGAACGGAGTAACCCTAAAATAGGATATCAGGACCAGTGCTTAGAGTATCAGCTTATTCTGTGCTGGTAATTAAAAAGTTTAGACATCAAGGAGCAGCATCCATTGTAAGTGATTTTATCTACCACAAGTCTATCTTAATCACTTACTTAATCACTGAGTAAGGATGAATTAATAATTTTCCTAAACTGGTATTAAACCTAGTTCCAGCAAATTGTGAGTAGCTGCATATTCACAAATATTGTCCAATAAAACAAGCAAATCTGACTCCTTATCCTAACCTCCTTTTTAAAAAAATTAACCATTGCAGTAGGGCTAGCCACGCACTGCAAGGATTAAGTGCTTGTTTTGGTCTAGGGGTGAGAATAAAAATGATACACTCACCTGATCCTCAGTCCTGCAGCAGTGACGGCACACCTCGGGTCCCTTCCTGTGCTGTTGTATGTCCACCTTTGCTGTGGTATGCCCCTCAGCAAGTTCATTAGACGTGATGGCATCACAAGTCCTTAGAGTGCTGGAGCCCAAGGGAGAAGAGGCTGTGGGGACTGGTCCTGCAGCCAGGCAGGACTAAGGTTTAGGAGAGTAGATTTTCTTTATTTTTATCCCTAGACCAAAACAAGCACTTAACCTTTGCAGTGCAGGGGTGGCCCTACTGCAAAGGTAATTTAAAATAATCCTGGAGTACCTTTTGACATAACTTGTTCATTTCAGAGAGTGAGGCTGTGAAGCCTGTGCCTACAATTTTTAATGGAGATATTAAGATGTTTAAAAAGGCAAAATGGTGAATATACAACCCAGCAAAATGGATCACATAACCAGATCCGATGGACCACCAGTGGTGCCAATTTTTAATGCAGAGATATGTCATGAACTACTTATAGTAAGCATGTATATTACCAGTGATACCTATCCTCTACTAGGTAGTATACTGTATACCTTTATTTCAACAGAATATATTGTAGAATATACAGTATTTCACATTTATGTTTCATTTTGTGCCAGCAGCCTAATTTGTAGTCTTAAAATGTTGTTACTATGCTAACTCAGGAGGATTTTCAAGGTTACTTGAATCGCTCTCAGAAATACTTAACAATAAAGGTGTGTAAAGGTCCTCAGTGTCCTCATGAACTCCATGAGGAGTACTCCATGAATACTGTCATACAGGGGAAACATGCATCCAACCAGACCTACAAATAAAACACACTTTGGTATGATATTGGAAAGAGTTGTAATTAAGTTGCAACTTTCTAATTACATACAGTATATAAAAGAGAGGTTGGGTGTTTTTTCTTTCTGGTTTTAGATACTTTCAGGGTCCCAACAGTAAAGTGCCTAAGCCAAACAAAGGGAATTTTATTTCTTTACAATCAAGAATCGCATACTTAGAACATCCCTCCTTCTCCCAACATACTGTACATCTCGAGTCCCTATCCTGGATTAATCTGCAGTGATCAGCATGCTCTCTTTTTTTTTTTAAAAAGACAATCAAGAAGTAGTGATTCAAGTCTCATGAATATTGTTAACAATCTTAGATTTTCAAGCTGCCATATTCTTACTCAACAGATAACATAACAGATTTCATATAATTTCGAAGAAACTATTGAAAGGAATAATGCTTGTTGAAAGGAATAATGACACTGATGCTGTATAATTAATAGTGTGTGTGTGTGTGTGTGTGTGTGTGTGTGTGTGTGCGTATTTTTCTACATGAAGCAAGAAATATAATGTGTTTTTTTTTGCTTCAGCAGCTAATTATTACTGTAGCTTTTAGAATGTTATTGCTTTTTTATGGGTTTCCTAATTGCTTTCCTTTGTATCTCAAAGCAGAGCTGTGAAATGGATTTGAACGTGAAAGACTTTAATAACAGAACAGCTACAAAAGAAGAGAATAGCACATTGGATACAACAACCACCAATTTTCCTGCATGGGAGGATTATAACAGCAGTGTGGACGACATACGATACTTTCTAATTGGGCTGTACACCTTTGTAAGCCTGCTCGGATTTATGGGGAATCTCCTTATTCTCTTGGCTATTTTCAGAAAGCGCAAACAGAAGACAATAATTAACTACCTCATTGGAAACCTAGCCTTTTCAGATATTCTGGTCGTACTCTTTTGTTCTCCCTTTACATTGACCTGTGTCTTACTTGACCAATGGATCTTTGGTGAAGTCATGTGTCATGTTGTGCCTTTTCTCCAATGTGTTTCTGTTCTCATCTCCACCTTAATGCTCATGTCTATTGCCTTGGTGAGATACCATATGATTAAACATCCTCTCTCCACCAATTTAACTGCCAATCATGGGTACTTTTTGATTGCCACTGTCTGGACTCTAGGCTTCACAATATGTTCTCCTTTGCCAGTTTTTCATAAAATTATAAATTTGAGAGAAGCGTTCAACTTAGAGCCCTTGATGAATAGTTACCTGTGCATTGAGTCCTGGCCCTCTGATTCATACAGAATTGCCTTCACTATATCATTATTACTTGTGCAGTACATATTGCCACTGTCCTGTTTAACAATAAGTCATACAAGTGTATGCCGGAGTATAAGTTCAAGGTTATCAAAAAGAGATGTTAAAGTTGAAGAAAATGAAATGATTAATCTGACCCTTCAGCATCCTAAAACTAACAGATCTGTTGTGGAAATCTGTAGTAGTCGAAGGTGGAGCAACTCTTGTGTTCGCAAACACAGAAAGCGATACAGCAAAAAATCAGCCAGTGTTGTCCCAGCAATTCTGAGAAGACACCAAGAGAGTAACACTGGGGATATCCCAGAAACATCAACCACAGAAAGGAGTCATACCTTGCCCTCTAGTGTTCACACTTTACCTTCCACTGTTTATTTACCTGGAGTACCCATATGCTTTGAAATGAAGCCGGAAGAGAATTCTGAACTAAGCAACATGAACTCTGTCTCAAAATCCATAACCCGAATAAAAAAAAGATCTAGGCGTGTTTTCTGCAGGCTGACAGTATTGATCTTGGCTTTTGCTGTCAGTTGGATGCCACTTCACCTTTTTCACCTTGTAACTGATTTTAATGCCAACCTCATTTCCAATCGACATTTCAAATTAGTTTATTGCATCTGTCACTTGCTTGGTATGGTCTCCTGTTGTCTAAATCCCATACTCTATGGATTTTTAAATGATGGCATTAAGGCAGATTTGATGTCTCTCATCCAGTGTTTCCAGATATCATAGGCTGGAATCCAGCTATTATTTTATTTCCTGTAAAACTAAGATGCAAAAAGTAACTACAGGGTTGAGTCAGACACAAGTTGATCTAGACTAAAACTTAGCCATGCGCTAGCATAAATATCCAGTACTTACCTGCTGAACGTTAGTCATCAACTAATGTTATCATCACATAAAATGTATATTTGCAGACAGGTTTACAGTATGGCATATGATCTCCATGAGGTCATTTTCTATTTTTTTTACAAATGTAAAAATAGCATACAGTATGTACAACTCTTGTTTTTGTTCCTCTTACAGTTTATTTACCCGGTAACTATGTATGCATTTATTTAAGTTATGTTTTCTATGAATTACATTTATTAATTGAATTAACTATAAAATGATGCATCATATGTAAGTGAAAGTTTATTTAATAGATTTAAGACATTGTACAGGAACATTTACATTTATGTTTATTAGATTAATATAAATGTGTTTGCAAAAAACAGATATTAGCTTTGGATTTGCAGTCATTTCAAAATGTTTTTCCTACTAATACAGTTTTTTCGTAAACAGAATAATATTTATTTGTGCAAGAGTTATGTCATACTGTGCATTGCTTGCAGAATCATTAGAAAGTCTGGCATAATAGTTGTGCTTTTAATGCTTTCTAATTTTTTACATTTTTTTTCATACTGCTTTTGCAGAGCTTTGCCATTCTGACAAAAAAATGTCCCTTGTTGTTTTAGTGCAACTTATTATGAATAAAATGCTATTCCTATATTACAAAAGTGTCAATTTTATCACTTTCACATTAAACACAAATCACAATATTTAAATAAAAAAAAACAACCCACTCATTTAGATTGATCCACATAAGTGTTTTATGCTTTCTGTTCATATTCATGTGTAGGATTAGTTTGTAATCATTTTCCCTCATGCCCATAAATAAAATGACATTTTAAAACTGAGCTGTGGTAGACCACCTACCTTAGATAAGGGACATACAGCTACTTATGTTCCAAACCATTGAACAGAGTGGCTGATGTTTAGTCTCATGTTAGGATAGAATTACATTAAAATTTGGTCTTACTCGTCCTGCTAAAGCAACTGTTTAATACAGGCGAACAAGGTAAACTGCATCTACTATGCAAACACATGATGGCTTTCCTATCTTGGGAGAAAATAAAGCCAGGGACTGTGATCACCATGGAACAGAAAGACTCCTGGGGAGGAAAATTTGGAAGAGTGCCTAGCCTGCTAAACAGCAAGTCTAAGAGCACTAGTGACAGCTGTCATATTGCTGCAAGTGAACAATTTTTTTGAAAAATGCCCTTCTACTACATCACAAGAAGAATTCCAGTATCTTGCAGTCAGCCATGTGAGTGGGTCCTGCTCTATCACCATCGGGCCAAAGCTGGACCCTAATTGTCTCTTCTGCCAACTGAGTGTTGGCAGAAGAAGGTTGAGCTGTGAAGGTATCACAACTCAGTCAGTTGGAAGTGATCTTTCTTTTCTTTGAGTACTGCCATAAAGTGCGGGATCCATGGCAGCTGGATCCCTAGAAGAGGATGGTGATTCCCACTATGCCTGACAACAAGGTGTGAGTGCTGGGTTTAATTAACGTAGAGTTAAGCAATGGTACCCCTTCCCAGCCACGCAAAAAGCCCCTGAGTGCGCTAGGCAAGCATGGGCTTACTTTAGCAGTGCGCCTGTTGAGATCTTGTTAGTAGTAAGAGGTGTCTGAATTAAAAAAGATACTCCCCCCTGAGGTGCTATGTGGCTTGAGCAGTAAGGCTCCATTCACACATAGGGGTCTATTGACGAAGCTGCCGAAGGATCTAGCCGTAGCTTTGGCCGATCCTTCGCTAGTTTCGGCCCCAGGACCCCTTCGGTTCTGGGGCCGAAGCTAGCCGAAGGATCGGCCAAAGCTACGGCTAGAACCGAAGGGGGGCTGTATGGATTCGGCCCCAGGACCCCTTCGGTTCTGGGGCCGAAGCTAGCCGAAGGATCGGCCGAAGCTACGGCTAGAACCGAAGGGGTGCTGTATGGGCTATTCACTATAGCCCGTACAGCTCCCAAACCTGGCTGATTGGCTCAGTCGAGCCGAACCCATCGAGCCAAAGCCTGCTTCTGACAGCTGGACGGAGCCAGCCGTGATCTTACGGCTGGCTACGGCCACTTGCAGAGAGATCAGCGTCCCCGGTTACCTGCTAACCAGGGACACTGATCTCCAAACAGCTAACTCTCCCTGGTGCCCCGGGAGTCTCCTGCTCCCGGCCGCCCAGGAGAGAAACACTGCTGTTTCTTTTTTTTCTTTATTCTGTCACCTGGATCGATGTCAGAATAGAAAAAAAAACATTCCCATTGAAATGCATTGCTACATTACTATTGGCTATTTTAATTTGCAATAGCCAATAGTAAACTAGCATTGTACCCGCCCTCTGCTGCAGTTCTACATCAGGTCCATCAGCAGAGGGCAGGTACAATGCTAGTTTACTATTGGCTATTGCAAATTGAAATAACCAATAGTAATGTAGCAATGCATTTAAATGGGAAAAATTCTTTTTTTTTTTTTTCTATTCTGACATCGCTCCGTGTCAGAATAAAGAAAAAGAAAGACACAGCAGTGTTTCTCTCCTGGGCGGCCGGGAGCGGGAGGCTCCCAGAGCGCCTGGAAGAGTTATTTTTTTCTGGCAGAGCTGCCGGACAATAGGAAGCTATTGGGCGGAGCTAGCTGTCACTGCTAGCTCCGCACAATCGTTTTCTATTTACTTTTTTAAACTTTTTTAACTCTTTTTCTGTTCTGCTCGGTTCCTCTGAGGGACCGAGCAGAACAGCCGAGCCGAATGCCGCTCAGCGGCATTTGGCTATTCACTCATTGCTGTTCGGCATCTATGAGAATAGACCGAACAGCAGTGAGTAGCCTGCCGGAGGGTCGGCTCAGCCGATCCAGATGTTGGATTGGCTGAGTCGAACTCCTTCTGCACTTCGGGTCGACCGAACATGCTGAGCATGTTTGGCCGACCCGAAGCCATGTGAAGCAAGCCGATGTATGGCTGATTTCAGCCGATGTATGGCTGAAATCAGCTGTACCAGCCTGAAGTGAATAGCCGAAAAGTGTTCACTTCACTTCACTTGGGGTCGGTTGTTCACTCGGCTGCCCTCGGCAGCTTAGTGAATAGACCCCATAGTGGTAGCGTTTTCTGTGCAGCACGAAAGCGTGAAAACTTTAACATATGCATGGATAACCGGACTGCATGGAATCCGCCCAGAATATAGCACTGGACTTTTTACGCAACGCGCACTTTCTTACCACGCAGATGTTATTTTTCTGTTTAGCGTGTTTGCGCTAATGTAAGAATGGAGCCTTAGACTGCCTACATACTGCTATAACTAATAAGGATGGAGAAACATAATACCATGCTGTACTAGCCCCACACAGCCTGGCTACTTGTTTACTATCAGGGCACAAGAATGTTGCTGCTGCTTGTTGTCTTGTCTGCCAGCTGCACTGACACCACTGAAATCTCACAATCTATTATCTCTGTGAATCAATCTTACTGCTGGCTGCAATACCTAAGCACCTGTACAAACTTATATCTGCCTGTACTGGAGGTATGCTACAGGACACTGGAGGAATGTTTATCATAAGCAAATGGGACCTGCTGGTCAGCTGAAAACACATTAAAAAAATGGATCATAGGGAATAAAGATGCTTTAATCAATTCACTTACTTGTGCCTATGCCTTAGCTGTTTTTGGTGACTCTTTCTGCTGCCTATCATCACTTCCTGGTACATTTCTTCTTTCTCCTACCCTGGGTTTTTTCATTGTTGTTCATTTCATCAATGTTTTTAAAGTTTCACACTTCATATACCTTCTGTATAATTGTCAAACATGAATGTACCTGTTGTCTTCACTCCGTCACATGCTGGTAGAACAAAAGACCTTTTAAGATGTGCTCAGTTTGATTCAGTACTCTGTGAGCTTGCCTCGTGTCACCTTTTAATCTTTCTTCTTCAAAGATAGGTCTGCATTTTATTGCCGCTGTTTAACGCTGATCGATTATGAGATAAATATGTATGGTGCCATCTGCGATTACTAGTTACCTGGCTGTAATTCTCTGACCCGAACTAGTATGCAGACCAATAAAGTCAGTGAAAAATTAGCCATCCTTATCTATTCCTGTTTCAGGTCAATGACTCTCAGTGCTTAAGGAAGGGAGTAGGCCAGGTGATTAACATTTTCAAGGGAATATAGCGAACTCCAAGTTTATCTCATAACAGGATTCCTTTAACTATATATAACAACTCACATCTGTATATAACAGTTGTCAAATATCTTTAACTGACTGTCCCTTTCAATTCTGCCAGTCCCATTAACTTGTTTAACTCCTGCCTTGGGGCTTTGCAGAACTCAAACAACTAGCTAATACTATTGTAGGGATGAAGTGTTTTTGTATTTTTGTAATCTGTTAGTAAGATGTTATCTTATCTGTATGCTGGCCAATGTTCTTTAAGTATGGAATTATTATCTCAGTCACATCCTGTATTGAGCTTGCTCCAGTGTGTGCTAGAGATAACATATTTCTTTGTTAAGGATGTGTAATATCTGGCCTATAGCAGGTTTTGGGGCCGGCTGTGCATGCTAGGAGTGTTAAATGTCTAAGGCACTTCCTGGCACTTGGATCTTTCCGCCTGTGTTTCGCTCTGAGAGGATGCATCTGTTACCATCTGTCTTGTCCTTAGGCCTTGGGGCCTAAGGGTGTGGGAAGTTGCAGGGCTCTTCCCTCTTGGGAGGCCTCCCTGAAGATGCCAGCTGCCACAGAGTGCTGTTAGGCCTTGAGGAAGCAGAACTGCAGTTGCTCCCCATAAGGAGGTGATAAGTGATGGACTGAGTTGAAAAGCACCAAAGAAACCTTCCCATTGCTATCCTGCCTTGAATCTTAAGACTGAATAAACATTTGAATCTGAGTTGTCAAGGAGACAACTTTGAGTTTAACAGGGTTGTTCACTGAAGGGTGAAGAGTTTGGAGAAGGCAGGAGAAGTGAACAATGTGGAAGAACATAGCTGAACTGGAAAGTGAGTTGAATTGGAGATTTTCCCAAATCAGCTATTTTGTCCTAGATCGTTCACTTCTCCTGCTTTCTCCAAACTCTTCACTCTTTAGTGAATAACCCTATACACTGAGTGGCCAGATTATTATGACCACCCCATCAGTACTTTGTTGGGCCACGAGATGACTCCATGAGATGACTTTGTTGGGCCGCCTCGTGACTCCACGAGATGTTGAAAGGTGATGCGAGGAATCTGACACTGCACTGTTGCCCTTCTGTTGTCTTGTACCAGTCTTGCCACTCTCCGTTCTGCTTTAACATTGACCCGTCGCTGACGGCCACAATTCGCACGTTCAGACCCAGATTTTCGGCTGACAGTCCAGTCTTTAAACACTTTAACAACAGCTGCTCTTGAACATTTAACAAATTCTGCTGTTTTGCTGATACTCGCTCCATGGCTCCGAGCGCCAACAATCATCCCACGTTCAAAGGCTGTTAAATCGCGTTGTTTACCCATATCTTCAGAAAAAGTCACTTCTGTCGTGGTAAACAACCTGCTTCCATATTTATAATGGTCTGGCCCTCTAGCAACTTCAGCGCGAAATTATAGCTAATTATAGTTAATTTGCCTACAAACGTCAGGTGGTCATAATAATCTGGCCACTCAGTGTAATTGTCCAGCCAGTAAAGCCCCATGAAAGAGGGTCCCAGAAGGTTTAGAAGATAGCAGAAGATGAAGGATTGTGTCTATGTGGACTCACAGATATCCTGTGCTTCCTTTATCCTCCTTCCCACTATCATAATGCACATGTGCTATTAAATATCTCTTAAAACCTAACTAAAGTCACTGGTACCCATCAATCTGAAAATCCTGAGGAATAGAACTTCACACTGAGAGGAATGTGCCTGGGACATTTACCACCCAGTAAGTGGATCCGTGACATTTGTAATGTCACAATTGATTAGCTAAAGAGCCATATTTCCTTGAACCATGTCTGCTGGTTACCAGTAGTGCTATGCTATAAAAAGCCTTGCTAAAGCTGCCAAACATTAATAGGCTGGACTATTGGGTGTTTTCTTTTTTTTTTTCACAACACTACCTGTTTTATTGATATTTCAGGAAAGACAGACTGCTTTTGGTTGCTCTTTTTGCTTTGCCCTGCTCACCGCATATAAACACACATTGCTATGTTGCTACAGTATCTCACAGAAGTGAGTACACCCCTCACATTTTTGTAAATATTTTATTATATCATTTCATGTGACGACACAGAAGCAATGGCAGTGAGTGTACAGCTTGTATATCAGTGTACATTTGCTGTCCCCTCAAAATAACTCAACACATAGCCATTAATGTCTAAATCGCTGGCAACAAAAGTGAGTACACCCCTAAGTGAAAATTTTCAAATTGGGCCCAAAGTGTCAATATTTTGTGTGGCCACCATTATTTTCCAGCACTGCCTTTACCCTCTTGGGCATGGAGTTCACCAGAGCTTCACAGGTTGCCACTGGAGTCCTCTTCCACTCCTCCATCACGGAGTTGGTGGATGTTAGAGACCTTGTGCTCCTCCACCTTCTGTTTGAGGATGCTCAATAGTGTTTAGGTCTGGAGACATGATTGGCCAGTCCATCACCTTTACCCTCAGCTTCTTTAGCAAGGCAGTGGTCATCTTAGAGGTGTGTTTGGGGTCGTTATCATGTTGGAATACTGCCCTGCGGCCCTACTCCGAAGGGAGGGGATCATGCTCTGCTTCAGTATGTCACAGTACATGATGGCATTCATGGTTCCCTCAATGAACTGTAGCTCCCCAGTGCCGGCAGCACTCATGCAGCCCCAGACCATGACACTCCCACCACCATGCTTGACTGTAGGCAAGACACACTTGTCTTTGTACTCTTCACCTGTTTGTTTCACACACGCTTGACACCATCTGAACCAAATACGTTTATCTTGGTCTCATCAGACTACAGGACATGGTTCCAGTAATCCATGTCCTTAGTCTGCTTGTCTTCAGCAAACTGTTTGCGGGCTTTCTTGTGCATCATCTTTAGAAGAGGCTTCCTCCTGGGACGACACCCATGCAGACCAATTTGATGCAGTGTGCGGCGAATGGACTGAGCACTGACAGGCTGACCCCCCACACCTTCAACCTCTGCAGCAATGCTGGCAGCACTCATATGTCTATTTCCCAAAGACAACCTCTGGATATGACGCTGAGCAAGTGCACTCAACTTCTTTGATCGACCATGGCGAGTCCTGTTCTGAGTGGAACCTGTCCTGTTAAACCGCTGTATGGTCTTGACCACTGTGCTGCAGCTCAGTGTCAGGGTCTTGGCAATCTTCTTATATCCTAGGCCATCTTTATGTAGAGCAACAATTATTTTTTTCAGATCCTCAGAGAGTTATTTGCCATGAGGTGCCATGTTGAACTTCCAGTTACCAGTATGAGAGAGTGAGAGCAATAACACCAAATTTAACACACCTGCTCCCCATTCACACCTGAGACCTTGAAACACTAACGAGTCACATGACACCGGGGAGGGAAAATGGCTAATTGGGCCCAATTTGGACATTTTCACTTAGGGGTGTACTCACTTTTGTTGCCAGCAGTCTAGACATGAATGGCTGTGTGTTGAGTTATTTCAGGGGACAGCAAATGTACACTGATATACAAGTTGTACACTCAAAGTGTAATTTCTTCTGTGTCGTCACATGAAACGATATAATAAAATATTTACAAAAATGTGAGGGGTGTACTCACTTCTGTGAGATACTGTATGTTCTGCTTAATCCTAACTATTCCATCAAGTTCTCCTATTTAGGTTATACTAGCTACTGCAAAAAGTAAAGAGATGTACATATATCTTACCTTTTACTCTAACCTTGAATACCTGTTAGCGTAATACTTATAATGTATGTAAGTAAAAGTGTTAGTATTGCTGAAATGTCTTTATTGTTTTTCATTAGAGCTAGGTCAAAATCTCCTATTTTCAAGCAGTTACAAAGAATTTACATTTTTTTATTCTCTTCATTCAGATTCAGAGAACTTTAGGGGGAACTCTGTAGTGTGTAGGCAAAATCCACAAAGAAAGACAAAATGACCACAGCTGGAGTTATTACACTCTCTGACACAGAAACCTACATAAAAAGAATCATAGAAGCATGTGAAATAACAAAAAACTAACAATTGGATAAGCACACTACTGTTAGTGTGATGGAAAGGAATACATTGTAAGTATAGATGCTGATGATAATAATCACCAATGTTATTAGTCAACGGTGTGCAATCTCCTTGAACAGGGAGAGGGGCCCTGTGCCTGGAAAGAACAAAAAACACAAAGGAAGGAGCGCTACTACCTGGGAAGCTACTATAAGTGGGTGATGGGAGCACAAACAGAGACTCACTGTTGGATGAAGGCAATTATGATCCTATGATGAAAGAAAAGCGGTATATTGACATCAATGGAGTCGTGTATGTCGTCCATATGAAGAGTGGTTGTCGTGGAGAGAATTTCCGTATGGTGACACAGTGTGTAAAAAAGGAAACTAGTTGGTCAGTTTTTCAATGTGGCGGGAGTGCCACAATGTAAAAAAAATGAGCTGCCCGCGCTCAGCTGGCCAGGCTGAGCCGTGGCGGGTAAGCAGAAAGTGTTCATGCCGACCGGCAGTTACATTGGATGATGTCCAGCAAGGGACGTAGTGATCAACAATACAGGGGGTAACAGCGAGGTGTAAATTGCAATCCTTGATGTAGGACAGGGTGAGACAACTCCAAATGGCTACGCATTTCGAGGCGCTGCCTATTTGTCAATTTGTCAATAGTACCGAAGGGACTTTGCCTTCATCCAACAGTGAGTCTCTGTTTGTGTGCCCATCACCCACTAATAGTAGCTTCCCAGGTAGTAGCGCTCCTTCCTTTGTGTTTTTTTTTTTTAAATGACAAAGGATGACTTCTCCACCAAAATGTTTATCTTCTGCAACAAAATCTAATGTGTGGAATCCTCTGGGAAAATAGACTGCAAGTTACCAGCAACAATCTTGTGCCAACCATTTGGATGCCTGATATAGATATGGAATGAAACTCAAAGAAGACAAGAAGACTAAAACAGTGAAGAAAAATAGGAATACTGCACAAACAGAAATCTTCATTCAAAAAATATGCATGGGTAAGTAAGGATGTTGTCTGCACCCCAAGATACTGTAATTTGCCTCACTTGCCCAATGAAGGGTCCTGCACGTGGAAGGGTTAAAATCTGTCAGCTTTTCTTTTTACTGCTATCTCTTTCCCCATTAATGAGATTCACCCTTCCTATTTTCACCTGCACCAAAAGTTATAGTAAAACATAAAAATTAAAATTTCCAACCAGAACAAAAAGTGAGGTGAATTTTTCCAGTGTGGTACAGCAGTTCTGGTGAGTCCAGTCTAAAGCTGGCTAAACTCTGCTCAAATTTTGACCTATTTCTGCTCAATTGGGTGGCCCTGCCCGGCCCCCCTGATGCCAAATTGAACATTTTTGGCCAAACAGCACCTGCATTCAAACAGATCCAGTAGTTTTTCAGGTGCTTGATGGCTGCTGAAAACAATAGCAGGCAACAGGAGTTCCTCCATCCATGCAGCGCCAACATGGAAGCTAAGTCTGCCATAAAGTGTTAATATAATGTGCATATTATAACATTATGGTTAAAAGCGCCAGGGTTTTTTTTTTTAAAAGCAAACAAAAAAAGCTTGCCTTTACTTCCATGTAAACATCACTTTTATCTCATCAAACAAACTGCTTTTGTATAAAGCATTTCCACACAAGATTAGGGAATACATTATTGCGGACATTTTTGAGTTTTATGAGATAGATTATACTTTTCTTCTGCTGCCCATATTTCTCAAAGGCTGATTATCTCTTTGTCCAGCAATTACTTGCTAAAGATGTTATTAAAATTAAGATTGAAAATATTACATACTTTGATCGCAATAAGTCCTCTTGAAATGGTTCTGAACCACAACTGGGTTCACACAAGATGTCTGCTGCTGTTCCTAATTATGTCGTGTTCGGTGCACCAGAGAAATCACAAACTCAGGATTAAGGTTTATGAAAGTTCTAATTTATTCAGGGCGGTCTCTCTCTTTTATACACAGATAACAGGAGAGTGTTCGTCACACATATGCCCACATCTGTTATCTCTAAATGTCTTGTATTATTGGGCAAACTAGAGGAGCTGTTAGTTAAAGTCTTGTGCCTCTCGCTAATTGGTTAGTCAAAGATATCTTCTGCCTGTAGCATCCTCCCTCGGCATTCCTTTCATGTATCCTCGGCTCGTTCCCGAATACAGGTTATATCTTGGTTACGCACAGCAACACTAAAAGCTGAGTAAGGATAGTAACAAAGCTAGGAAGCAAATGAAACAAATTCAAACATAGGAAAATACATTTTCTTGATATGATCCATATTCCTTCACACTCTATTGAAAGAAAGTGCAACCACTAATCAGGACATAAAAACACAAAAAAATCAACTCAGAGGTAGCACATGAGAAGGATAAATTATCTACTATAATGGCAGAGCCACATGAAGAAAGAAAAATCAAGTTTAAAAACGTTGTTAAAACATAAATGTATTATTGAATTTCAAAACGCTAAGCATTATTATTGTGTTGAAGAAAACAGGTCAGGAAAACTGAGGAAAATGCTAGAGAAACATATTAAATACAACAAGTTTGGTGTGCTTTTCCCTTCAATGTTTCAAGTCTGGTGTGTTTTGCCTGTCAGGGCTGTTTTGTCAGTCTGTCTCTACTTTTGTTCTCATTAGACAGTACTGGTGCATCTATCATTACTTTAGACTTCTGCTTTAGCCTCAGTTTGTGCATGCATTCTGTCTTGTATAACCTTATGTAACTTGTAATGGCATCAGCTCCTGATCCTGTTTACCTGACCTAGGCAAACTTCAGCTTATGACTAGGGATGAGGTTAGAGTTCAGGCTGATACAGGGTTTGACCTAAACTTTGCTTGTTCACAGTTTACCTGAATGTTAAACTTAGGGGTTCGCTCACCCAGCGCCAAAATTAAACCCTTATAATGCTTTGCGTGTAACGTGAACTTTATATAATAAAATATTCTGGCCAATAATGTGATTTTAAAAATGTGCCAGTCTCTAAAAGCCAGCTCTCCCATTATCCTTTTGTCAGTGTGCGTTGGAGTTAGTGTGAGGGACAGCTGACAGTGATTGCAGGGAGAGACAGAGCTACTGTACTGTACAGTGCTAGTGCCATGGAGCTATAGAGTGCTGTATACAGTGCTGCATACTGACACTACTACATTTCAGTAATTTTCAGTGTGGTGGGCTTCAAGGAAGTGAGTGTACCCCCTTCCCCTGCATTCACTGTATTGTTTAGTGGCATCAATGATCCATTATTATAAATTGCATTGTAGTTTTTGTACCACCCCATTATATACACAGTGAATAGACCCAACAGTTCTTTTTAGGACAATTTTTTGTGTGTCAGCAATAACCTCTGTTGCTGTTTGGGCATGTTATTGTTTTATTTTTTGTTTCTTTAATGTCTATCATTTCGTTATTAAATTGGTTATACTGGCTTAGGGTTGGGGTTTAGTGTTTCAGTTGTTTTATATTTATGGCACAAAAAAAAACAAAGAGAAAGGGAAGAAATAAACTAAGAAAAACAAAAAGGGTAAAACATCCCATAGAAGGTAAGCATCCCGAGGGGTAGTCTAGGGGATGTCCATTTAAAAAATGTGAGGGGTGCTCCAGTGGCATGGGAAACATGTATCCATCTCAGACCTAGGGATGAGTGCTATAGCATAAAGTAAAATGTAAGTGATACTCAAATAGGAAATGACAACTAATGAGGAAAATAAACCTAAAGCTAGGGAATAGGATGTGGGTAGGATAACCACAGGTGGTAGAAATAGAAAGTTGGTGACATAAGAAAGCAATCATGAATGAGCAGGCCGTGTTGATCTCAACTTGGCAAATTCTAAAGGCACACCATCAGGATAATAGCCAGGTTCATTAGATAAACAACTTATACAGAACACAATATGAAAATTACCTTCAAGAATAAAACAGATCCCTGAGTCCCACATCATGAACATATAAGCAGGGGCCCGGGAGCAGGACACTAAGTCAAAACAAAGCAGAAAGTCAAAACAAACAAGGCACTCGCAAAACATACTTATTAGACCACCAGTACTCGGACACCATAGCAAGGTTGTGTTGTTAGATAGCGGAGCATACCATAGGGGTTACATGGGTAGAGGGCAAGGATGGGGAGGAGTGGGAGAGGGTACAACATGTATAGAACAAGAAGGTGGGAAGAGGGAGGAGGGTATGGTGAAAAAACAGGTGGGTTCACAGAGAGATTGCTCAACTTCAGCAAACAGACTATGAAATTGATTTGTAAATCGCAATAAATTCGAGAACTAACATCCCCAAGATCCCTGCATGATATCAAAAATAAGCAAACAACAGTAAGGAAAAGCGATTTATTATGTAGAACCCCTATGGCAGAGGGTCATCACCGAGAATTGGATTGCTGTGTCCAAGAGATGACCAGCCACAAATGTTCACCAGGTCTGCTGGAGCCACACAATGATGCCAAGGAAGAGCCCCACCAGAACTCCATGGTGACAGAGAGGGGCCAGGTCTTAGCATAGGCATAGGCCACCTGAGGAAAGAATTAGAAAAAAGGGCCAGCAAGAGGGGTTGGAAGGGGAAGAGAAGGGGACAAGGGAAAAAGAGGGGAAGGAAGAGAAGGGGAGGAGGAAAGAGGGAAAGAAGGGTAGGCTTATACAACATACAGGATATATAGGGCAGACAAAATACACAAGAGCATAAAGCAAGCCTGACTTGCCCAAAGCAGGTCAGCAATGACACCTTACATTCCTCAAAAATACATAAAACACCTAAAATTGAGGTAGTTCAATCAGGGGCATAGGTCAGGCCATGCAGGTCATACAGTGCATAGTCTACAAGTGGAACCAGACATGTTATAAGCCCGGAGAGTATCAGGCCCAAAATGGTCTGGTAGCACAAATAAAGAGAACCTGCCAGCTTAAAGAGTAAGGTAAGTATAACTACTTATCTCTCTAGCTCTACACTTAACAAGCATTTCACTCTTGCAATGTAAGGAGCCCCACTACAAGGGTAAATGTTTTTCTCATGCCCACAGTTAGGCTTGAAAATATTTCTGTGAAATGTTTTGTATAATATTGTATAAAATGTTTATAATATGTTATTGGGATTTTTAGTCGTTGTAACTATTTCTGTTTGGGCCTATCCTGCTTTGCTTGTTGAGCTTCTTCCTAAAAATAGAATAGAACATTTGTTTTCATAATGGTTAAACTATCTTACCATCTTCAACATGAGAAAATTGGCATGAAGTTTGGAGTTTCCTAACTTCAAAAATCTCTGCTGTACAGGCTACAGCAGTATTTGATTGAAAAAGTTTAGACTTAGATCAAAAAAGTTTGTTTCTATTTCCAGCTGATCAAATGCTGATAATTTTCTCTGATGGCTTTTAACTACTTAGTGTATAAACAAAGAAACATCAAGGGTATTGTTTACAAAAATCTGATCTTCGCTGTCAATGTAGACTTCTCTAAACACCTCTGAAATACCTAATGTGCATTAACTTAGATGTTAGTGTTCTTTAGCTCTTATAGTAATAGAAAGACAAATGTGTGTCTTAACCAAGCAGTAGGAAGTATATTTGTTACAGAATTTTGTAATATCTGGTCTTGTGAGAAACGAATCTACTCTAGAAAATCATTGGTGAGGAGATATAAAATAAATGTATTATGTGGTAACAGACAGACCTCCATGAAAACCACAGAACTTGTGTGCTTAAAAGAGAACTATGGGGTAACCTCATAGTCTTCCCGTGACCTAAAGCTCAGTATATAGCTGGCTAGCTGTGCCGCCTCCCCTCCCTCCAGTCAGCAATGACAGTCACCGCTCTCTGCAGGGAGATGATCGCGAAGTGAGCGAGCGATGGGTATGTGTTCGCTCACTTTCTGATCTATAGAGCCGACGTGTGGCAGTTTCAATGTCACACATCGGCTCTAACTATGATGAGTGGAAATCACTCACCTCATAGTTTTCCTTTAATTGTTTAGCAGCCAGATAACACCCACATTTTAAAGCTAGAACTTATGGTAAGGGTATTAAAAGTACAATACTCGCTGACCAGAAATACAAATCTTTTTATAGGTAACACAGGTCATGAAAATATATTCAATGTACTCGGCTTTATGTCTAGAGTTGTACGTTAAGATGTTTTCAAGGATCAGCTTAGGGAATCTGAGTTATTCTCTGATTTACTGTTTTTGTAAGGGTTTGATTTACTGATGGCATGTCCTAGGTACCTTCTATAATTTGAAAATGAGCTCAATACTCAGTTGGATAAAACAAAAAACATGATTGTGTTCTTTGGGAGTATTTATAACCTTAGAACAATTACCACATGTTTGTTTTTTGAGTCTGATACCATATATTAGCAAGTTCAAAAACCCAAGGGCAAGTTTATGATTAATGTGTTGTCTGCAGCAATATCATATCAGCACTTGGTTTCTGAGAATGCTGTTATGCCATTCTTCCTTTCTGTTGCATATTTATACATCATGGTAGATTATATTTACATAGCACTATTGCCTATATAGATTGAAAATGCAGAAATAAAAATAGTATTTCTGAGCATGCTAAGAGCATACAGCTTAGCAGACATTGATAGATAGATAGATAGATAGATAGATAGATAGATAGATAGATAGATAGATAGACTTCTCTGCTGATTTTCTCCAAAGTGGTGGGTGGATGTTTTAAGCAGAGAGTCATATACAATAGTTTAAGGCTAGTCATGTATTGACATGCATGCAATAAAAAACCTTTAATAGGGCGCATGCGCGACGCGCTGGATGGCTGACGTGCCCTACAGCAGCTCGGCTCCTTGCCGGCGTCTCAGGGGACTCATAACGCGGCAACATAACACCGATCGCCCAACTAAACATACCGGCAGGTACCGCAACGAACCGGCAATACGGTCATGTCCACAAAGACTCCCAAAACGAATCTGCGGAGTCAGAATATAAAAGACGCCCTGGCTGGCTCTAAATCCAAGATGGCGCCGACTACCACTAGCTCTTAAACAGACAAGCGATCCGCCTCCCCCCTCTCTCTACACTCAGAGGGATAAGATACACGCAACAGAGGCAGCTCCCCCTCCCCTACCAGAGAGCAATCGGGCCACAGAGAACTGCTGCAGAAAATTGACCGCATGCTGCAGAAAGCTCTGCAAATCACTTCCAGACAAATCACTGATAAACTTACAAAAGAAATACGTGAATTGGGCCACAGAACCGCTGAACTGGAATCCAGAATGGATGAGGCTATATTTGCCCTGAGTGCTCATGATCGTGAGTTAGACACCATTAAGGATGAGAACCAGCAATTGTTGTCTAAGCTTGAAGATTTTGAAAACAGATCCCGCCGATCCAACCTGCGGATTCGCGGTATTCCAGAATCCGTGATCGATCTTCAAGCCTTCACCACAGCTCTATTCCAGGAGCTAACACCATCCATCCCACACGATAGGCTGGAATTTCAACGAATTCATCGCGCTCTCACGTGCCGCACCAAAGATGTCCCACCAAGAGATATCATCATTAAGTTTCGAAACTATCGCACTAGAGAAACCATCTTGCAAGAATCCAGGAAGAAGGGCCCCCTATCCTTCCAGGATCATACCTATCAGGTATTCGCCGATCTCGCCCCCTCAACAATTGCAAAGAGGCGGGAAATGAAACCGGCCCTCCACCATCTACAGCAATCTAACATCCCCTACAGATGGGGTTTTCCTTTCCGCCTACTCTTCACCCACGAAGGCCGCCAGTACCAAGCCATTACGCTAACGGAAGCCATGGGCCTGATGGAGGAATTGGGCCTCAAAGCAGCTGAATTGCAGCCACACCGTCCCACAGCCTCTGACACCAGAGGCACACGGAACCGGACCCCCCCTGCAGCCCCCAAAGCCCCGCTGTCACCAAGATCCCCACAATCTCCAAGGAGGCGCCATGCATCGGGGAATTCCGAATCCGTCTCCGCAGGATAAACGAAATGTCTGGCTACCAATACATGTTCTCTTCTTCCTCAGCCCGACGCCAGGGCCCATGAAGGCTACTCTTGAACGCTACCTACCTGATCGGTATCCGGTATCTGCCCTTTTTCTGACTATTTTTGATGTATACAATAGTTGGTGCTGTTTTTTGTTTTTTTTGTTTTTGCTTATGTTTTGTTTTAGGTTTTTTTAGATACACTATACTACTTTACCTTGCAAATTTTTAAGTACTGTATTCTCTATATCTCCCTATGACTTTAGAGTTACTAACTTTACATCCCACAAACTACTATTCTATGTGCCCACTACCAACCTCACGCATCAAACCATAATCATGGCACACTCAAGCTAGATCATATAGTCCCTAGTACTTAAAGGTGTCATTCTAACCAAATAGACACCATGCACAGTCCAACTCTATTGCACTTCCGACCATTGGGGCTCACTTATTGATCTGCTTACCAGGAAACCCTTTCCTAAACACTATAATGCTATCCTGAGCTCTCCATGCCTTTCCCCCAACGTAAGCATCTCCACCACCCTATGGTGCACACCCCCATTGCTTACATAATTGTTATGTTGTCATTAATATATCTCAGTTTGTAGTCTCTCCCCTGAGACGCTGGGGAGGAGGTCACTGTGTTCCCCCCCCCCCCCCCCACACCACCCGCCGCGGTTTTGTGGCGTGCGGGG
>NW_017307198.1:389486-410519 GCF_000935625.1 Nanorana parkeri
GGCGAGGGCCCCGGCTCCCCCCCCCCCCCCCCACAGTCCCAGTCTCGGATTTACGTCCGACTGGGGAATATACGTCTGCCCCTCCACGTGGTCCCACACCTAAAGGGGACCACGGCGCGATGGTCAGAACCTTGTGTTCAAGATGTTGTTCACTAACTTGTTGTTTTTGCTTTTGTTTCCCCCTCCTTCTCCGCCTCCCCTCCTCTCCCTGTCGTGATGCGAGATGCCAGCACGTCATTTGGTATGTACATTCCACAGCATCCCACTGTCCACCATAACTATGTCCTCACACATTAATATCCTATCATTAAATGTAAAAGGCTTTAACTCCCCACGTAAAAGGCACACCGCTTTTCGCCAGTTCCATCTCTCAAAACTAGACATAATCTGCCTCCAAGAAACTCATTTTTCAATCTCCTCCCACCCCAGCTATTTCCATCCTCAATACTCACAAATATACATGGCCAACGACCACACTAAACACAGAGGTGTATTGATAGGCTTCAAGAATTCCACACAATTTAAGTGCACTAAGGAGATCCCTGACCCTTCAGGGCGCTATCTTGTCCTCATTGGTACACTGTGTGACCGCGAAGTCACTATAGTCACATACTACGCACCTAACTCCAGACAAATCCCCTTCTTCAAACACCTCCTGGCCGTTGTTAGTACCCACCAAGAAGGAACTCTTCTCTTATGTGGAGACTCCAATTCAACCATCTACCCAAGCCTAGATAGGTCGAGTACAAACGCACCATCATCTGAGAACCCTAAAGCCTTCCGTACACTCCTTTCCCAATATTCACTTATAGATTGCTGGAGGGAACTGCACCCCTCCTCCAGAGAATACACCTTTTACTCAAACCCACACGATTCATTCTCCAGAATTCATCACTTCTTTGTCTCACATCCCACCCTCCCCACGGTAGTTGAGTCATGTATAGTCCCGTTCTCGTGGACTGACCACCAGGGGGGTAACCCTCTCAATGTCCTCCCTGTGGTCGACCCACACAGATCGTTCCTGGAATATGAATGACTCCCTCCTTGCTGATAAATCAAATGAATTAGCCATACAAGCCGCCATACAAGAATACATTCTCCATAACACAACCCCAGATATCTCACCCATCACACTCTGGGAAGCACATAAACCTGTTATAAGGGGAACATGTATCCGAATAGCTTCTACCTTTAAAAAAAAGAAAATGACCCTTTTATAGGACCTTGAAACGAAATTTAACGATGCCTCCAGAAAGTTCAGATTACACCCATCTCCCTTTCACAAATCCCAATTAGAAAAGATTAGACGCGACCTCAACCTCCTACTAGCTTTGCAGATAAAAGTCTTCGCAGAACTCAACATAAATTCTACCTCCAAAGTAATAAGCAAACCGCCCTCCTAGCCAGAAGACTACGTAAAATCAATTTACACCAACAACCTCTCCACCTCCGCCTCTCTGACAACTCCATGTCTAGCAATCCTCACAAGATAGTACAGGAATTTGCCATGCACTTATCCACACTGTATAACTCCACCACCCCCCTTTAACCCTAACGCAGCCTCCAACTTACTCTCCAAGGTACATATGCCAGCTATGCCTGAACCTGCCCGCATATCTCTCGATGCCCCCATAACCAAGTTGGAAGTAAAGGCAGTGATTAAATCGCTTAAACTTAACAAAAGACCTGGCCCTGATGGCTTTACGGCCTCCTATTATAAGAAGTTTGCTGAACCCCTAGCCCCCCTGCTGACAGCTGCTTTTAATGTCCTCCAAAAAGGGTCAAAACTTAGAATGGAGTCCCTCTCAGCTACCATTTGCATGATCCCCAAACCAGACACAGATAACACTCACTGGGCTAATTACAGACCAATTTCGCTTTTAAACGTGGATATCAAATTACTAGCTAAAATATTGGCAACTAGACTCAACTCAATCATTCCAGACCATATCCATAAAGATCAGGTTGGCTTCATACCCAGGCGTCAACCCGGAGACAATGTGCGTAGAGCCTGCCACCTTATTGAAAAAGCGAACCAAAGACGCATCCCACTCATGCTCCTCTCGCTGGACATGCAAAAAGCATTCGACTCTTTATCCTGGCAATATTTGTTCTATATACTCAGCAGGTGGGGCTTCGGGTCAGGATTCTGTACCTGGATCACTGCACTGTACTCCAACCTGACAGCCTCGGTGAGATATGCGGGGCACAGATCGAAACATTTTCCCATTCTAAAAGGCACTAGACAAGGCTGTCCTCTGTCCCCCTTACTATTCGCCCTGGCTATTGAACCATTAGCACATGTGTGGTGGTCATGTCATATCGCCCAAGCATTCTGGTCTAAGGTGTTTAAAATGCTCTCCACCCTCACAGGAGTACACGTTCCACCAATCCCACAAACGGCATTACTTAACGTCAAACCCGCAAATATAACATACCTCAAATTCAAGCTGGTCCTACATGTCCTCACAGCAGCTAAACACACCATAGCCAGCTCCTGGTTCACTGATAGAATCTCGTTCCAGGCATCTAAGAACAGAATCCACTGGATTTTCACTAATGAGAAACTAACGGCGCGCCTAATGGACCATACCCAAAAATTTGAAACAATATGGGAACCTTGGATAAGACATTTCCTCCCACCCTCCTTTGATACCCGTTTGATAACCCTGTTAGAGGTCCCCAAATATCGCCATCCCCCACTGACCAGATGATGGAATGCATGTAGGTACTTGCGTCACTACTCCAGCCACCCCTCTCCCCCCCTCCCCAGATCCCTCCTCCTTTCTCCTTCTTCCTTTGGTTTTTTCTTCCTTATACTTTTTATTATGTATTTGCAAATATCCACGCAGTCTGGACCCGGACAGATGGGTTCTCATCTGCCCTGGATACAGTTCAAGCACTCAATGCGAAAAGTCATTTTTGAAATACATACGTTCCTCCCCCCCTTTTTTATATATATATCTCTTTTGTATATACATATGCCATTGTTTATAAACCTCTGTGAGCATGCGCTCTATGTTAGAGTGTATGTACTAGCTGTATTTCTATATTTGGAAAAAAAATTATAAAAATCTTATGAAACTAAAGAAAAAACCTTTAATAAGACAAGCTCCCCTTAAAATATAAGCACAGTAAAGTTCAACACCTGAATTCATTTAAATGAAATTAAGCTATCTTGAAATGAAACATTCACACTGAAAAAGTAAAGATTGGTAAAATATTTTTTTAACTGCTAAGGGCCCATCTACATATACTGTATGTGCTGCAGGAACATGCACGTAGGGCCTATTTTATGTGGATTTAAGTGCAACATACAAAAGACATGAATCCTTCCATTTACAGATTTGTTGGATCCCTTAATAGGGTACACACTGTTGCAGACTAACTAAGGATCATTTCTGGCTAGCAGGGTAAAATCAGAGAAGCAGTAAGTATCTGTCATGTAACCAAAAATCAAAGCTTCAACCCTCTGGGTTTGCAGCTTAAGGTTCCCATACACTGTGTGAATTTAAATGGCTGGAATCCGCACAGTGTGTGCTGCTGTTGGCACCCTTTTGGCTGGCATCCCTCAATATTGTTTTCTTTTTAAAGTATTTATCTATCTATATATTCATTGATTTTTTTTTTTTTTTGGCGGTTCATGAGTAGATGATGGGTTGGACTAGGTTGGAAAAATTTAGGCAATCAACATTGTCTATAGACGGGTGTATACATCTGTTAATCACCACCCCTCCAGCTGCGCTGAACACTCTTTCTGATAAGGCACTTGCAACAGGCCAGGCTAACTCCTAAAGCACAGGTTCTGAAAGCTAGTCTACTCGTCCTTCATAGATATCCAGTAGTCCATGGGGTCTTTCTTCACTTCTGAGGTTGTTGATATCTGAACTGGAGCCAACATACTCATTTACCATGATGGACAAGCCATGCCTGTAAGTGCTACCTGGGACCAGGTCTGCCCTTTGCTGTCTGAAGAATGTTTGCAATGCCTCTGTTAGATGCCCTGCATCTAGAAGCAGAGGAATTCCTGTGCTATCTGGATAAGGCATTGTACAAGCATTTTAGAAGGCCCTTCTTGTAGTGACCCATTTTTTCTAGCCTTTCATGTGTAGGGATGTAATTGGCTGTTTTGATCTGCAACTTAGAGGGTAGCAGAAGGTCCTTGGAGGGGCCTTCCCTAAACTGAGAAAGGTCTCAGATCAGAAGCAGAAACTGAGGATTAAGAGTTGTCTCCAAGAAGAGAAATACAAAGTCCCACGGTGTTTGCTGAGGTCTCCTCTGCCCACAACAAAAGATGGATCCCCTTGTTCAGACTTTTATCATTTAAGGTCATACCGGAAGGTGAGCTGCACTCTTGGGGGATGATTTGCAGTGGAGGTCACTGGATTGTTATTTTATAGAAGGACACATCGCTTTACATATTTATAGACACTTTTGTGCTCATGGTGTATATTGAATTGCACTTTATGTTTGATTATACTCTGTGCACTTTCATGTAAAGCACCCATACAAGTTTGGTTGTTCATTGACTGTGAAAGTTGTTATGTTTAATCATTTTTCACAATTTTGTTTGGCAGACATAGGATGTGTTTTGTCACAGTAGATGTTGTATAAACTATTTAAGTAGTGCGGCATATTTATTTGATAAGTTATTTGTCTGGTGGTTTTGCTGGATTAGTGCTTCTGCTTGTCCACTGGTTGGGTGCTAGGCAGTTTTTACATATAGCGATGTTATTTGTGACTGTTACCTAATTAAAGGGTATGTCAAGCCCAAAAAAATTCGGTCTAGTTTTGAACAGTGTAGGGAAGGTTTAAAACCCCTTTTGGAATTTTTACTGCTATTGGTACTGCAAAGAGGGACTCCATTAGGGAGATCTACCCTCACTTGTTGTACTGCTGACAACGTTTTTTACCAGGCAGGCAATAGAAAGAAAATTTTGAACAGGAGCAGAGACAGAAATAAAAAGCCGATGGGTGATCTAGCTTTTACCTACTTTCATTAGTAAAGGCATTTTTATTTCTGTCTGTGCTGCTGTTAGAGGGTTATCCTCACTTCCTGTCTCATAACATTATGTCAGAAAGACAGAAGGTAAGAGCAAATATCTGTAATATAGCCCAGATAGCAGTGAAACACCTGACTCTGGTTTTAGCTCTTCCCAGTCTATCCAAAACTAAGGTAAAAAATGTTTTGGCTGGATATATATAGTTTCAGTCCTTAAATTCCTTTTTAGCTATCCTGGTTATTTTATATTAATAAAAACTGTTATTAAGAACAAAGACCAATATAACTATAAATCAGTAGTGATATCACAGTAATAGAATAACTTTCTTTCCATGTTATCTCTACAAATTCCAGGCACAGAATCATCCTTCAGAAAATACCATATTTCTAATTATAATCCTTACAGAAGATAATTGATATATGGATCTGTCAGCTTTTGTTTACCTCATTTAGACTCTGGATCCCTGTTCTCTCAGCTAGCTCATTTGGCAGCATCTTCCCTTTTTCAGTCAGGCACACTGTTCCTAAGCATGTACTCACAATAGTTACTGGCCTGATCAGTAAATCCAGTACTTTCTTTTCTTAGGTTATAATCTTTACCTATTTTCCGGAGCTGGATTTCTGCTCTGGACTCTACATGCTGCTTGCCTAGACCTCAGATTATTACCAGGCTACCATTTTACATTTCGATAAACTAATTTATTTTTGTTATCTGTCTTCTTCTAAGCATCTGCCAGTGCATCAAACCTGTGTAATGTGGGTGGGTAGGATAGCAAAATATAGAACCCAAATCCATCTTGTAGTGGGTGCCTAATGAGGATAATGCATCCTTAGACTCTACATGAAGGACAAGCAAGTTTTCATTTTGCCGAAAATTTAATTATATGTCTGTCCTGGTGTGAGGGCTGTCAATGTCTATTGTATGACAATCATTCCCTGACCATTTAATGATCAGAGAATGATGACACTTTCAGTGCCCTCACACACAGGACACCAGGATTGTCATACAATACACAGGGACTGCTGACACTTGTACAGTCCTTACACACAGGACACCAGGACAGACATATAATGATGATATGACAGACATCCCAACCTGCAAAACCTTATTAGCGGGAGACTCCCTGAACATACAGCGGGACTTACCAGGAGCTGATGAGACCAGAGGTGCAGAGGAACATGCTGGTGAGAAACCTATGGCCCAGGAGGGAGGTGCAGCCGAGGTCAAAGGTGCGGGCGAGAAGAAGTCTGCAGCTCAGGAGGAGAGTACCATCAGCTATAGAGGTTAACAAATCTCAGCAAGACATTATATAGCAATGCAGAATAATACCACCAGCTATAGAGTACTACAAATACCAGCAATACATTATACAGCAATGTGGAATACCATCAGCTAAAGAGGACTACAAATCCCAGAAATACATTATACTGCAATGCAGAATACCATCAGCTATAAAGTACTACATAGCTCAGCAACATATTATACAGCATTGCAGGATGACACTGGCTATACAGGACTACAAATCCTAGCAATACAATAGCAGAGGTCAGGCATAAATAAGGAAGAGTGCAGAGGTCAGGAGCAAATAATGCAGAGTACAGAAGTCAGGAGCAAATACTGCAGAGTAGAGAGGTCAGGAGTAAGTAAGGCAGGGTGCAGAGGTCAGGAGTAACAGGCAGTGCAGAGGTCAGGGACAAATAAGGCAGAGGACAGAGGTCAGGAGTAAATAAGGCAGTGTGCAGAGGTCAGGAGCAATAATTGCAGATTATGCATACACATCTGCACTGTAGGCACCAGAAATCTGCTAGCTAGCACCCTTATACAGCTGCTGCTGCTGTAAAGTAGCACCCTTATACAGCTGCTGCTGCTGTAAAGTAGAACACCAGCCAAAACCTTTTTTCTAGATTTGGACACAATGGTGAAGGCTTTATAGTCATCTGTGTCGCGGTTGGGAAAATCCACCCACAGGATTTATTATCATGACCTTTGCACCAGAAGAAAAAATGCCAAACGTTATGACTTTCCTTAATGTGTATTTCCACTTTATCAATCAAATTTAAGAAAAAAAAACCTCTATATGTTTGTAATGTGATTCTATTCACAAAGCATAATGAAAAATAATGTAAAAAAATATTTCTTACCGTTAAGATGTTTTGTTAAAGCAGGCAAGATGGCTGATTCCAGGATGTACTCAGCACCTTCATGGTGATCTCTTCTAATGGAAAGGCTTAGGACTGACACTGGTTCTAGATGTGATTTCCAAACTCATTGAGGAAGCTTCCATTCTCTGAGACAGGACTTGAGGGTAATTATTTCTTGATGGAGACACAGTAAAATCTTGACAGCAGTTCTAATAATTCTCCAGAATAAAACAGAAAAACAAAACAAGAAAAAAGTTTTGCATGAAGTTGCATTTGTGAATGTAGTGTATGTCAAATTCAATTTTGATGGCAAAATCAAACAAAAAAATATTCTGTATATCTCTGCAATGCATGTACATTTATCATTGCTGTATCTCTTTAAAAATGCTACAATCACAAAAAAATACCCATTAATTTACTAAAATATCCACAGGGTTATTCACAAAAGGGTGAAGAGCGTGGAGAAGGCAGGAGAAGTGAACAATCTAGGACAACATAGCTGAACTGGAAAGTGAGCTGAATTGGAGAATTTTTCCAAATCAGCTATGTTGTCCTAGATTGTTCGCTTCTCCTGCCTTCTCCAAACTTTTCAGCCTTTTGTGAATAACCCTGTGGGTGTTCTACTGACTTCCTGTTGTCTAGTTTTACCTTTTAGACTACATCTCAACATGTAAGGGGTTGTTCTGTAGCTCATATTAATACTCCAGCAGTCGTGCTTTCAGTTATTGACATATCAAATTCAACATTCATGATAAATGTTTTAGCTGCATTTCTGAAGGTTTTTAAATGTTTGTGTTACAGCCAGTAATCTCCAGCAGTAATAGCAATAGCTCTCAATTACTCCTGAGCTCCACACTGGCACAGCCAGATGGAATTACAGGTTTAAAGTGCAACCCAAATTCTAAAAACGTTGGGACGCTGTGTAAAATCTA
Source organism: Nanorana parkeri (assembly GCF_000935625.1). Classification (NCBI taxonomy): domain Eukaryota; kingdom Metazoa; phylum Chordata; class Amphibia; order Anura; family Dicroglossidae; genus Nanorana; species Nanorana parkeri. The sequence continues at coordinate 397,563 of NW_017307198.1, forward strand.
CTTAAGGACACTCTGATTCACTAAGGCTGTTCATACACCTATCATTTCCTTTTTCATTCATAAGATAAAAAGACAGAATCTTGGAATAAATAACAATAAGGATAAAACATAAATAAAGACAAACTCAGAATATTGGCATAACGGGCCATGGGTTTTTTTTTTTAAAGGATAACCCAAACATAAAAATGTTAACTACCTGAAACAACCAAATTGAATAACACACAAGCCTAGCCATAGAGCTTAGGCTATCCACAAAATCTAAACAAACAACAAACAAAGTGTAAAATCTCTGCGCTACTCTTGTGAAAAAAGGATAATAATGTGATGATCCCAAATATTCCTATGTATTAAAGCTGCTAATACAAATGTACAATCAACAGCAACATAAAAATTCAATAGAAAAAACATATAAACAGCGCTCTCGGATGGGCAACAAATTAGCTTGGAGGCGTGTGTGCAGCCCTGGAAAACAGGAGGAGAACCTGTGGATTGTAAATATTCAAAAAACCAAGAAAGGGCGCAGAGAACAAAATTCAATAGCGAACTATGTGCAGTGCTCCAATTGCTAACAAATATACAATTGAAAGCACTTAACTAATTCAAAATTTTAAAAAAGACTCAATAATTATGACCAAAACACTAAGGCTAAATATGTGTCAAATTGTACATAAAATTAAATAACCATTAAATAAATAAATATTTTTTTTAATTTTGAAATAGTGAAGTGCTTTACATTTTTATTTCTTAGTAATTGGAGCACTGCACAGTTCACTTATTAAATCTAAACAAAACAAGGAACAAAAATTAATGTTTCTACGATTAAAAACTGGGTAACTAACCCCACCAGCCAACTAAGCCCAAAGGAAAGGCTGGGGAGGCCCCTCAAACACTTAATATAATTATCCAAACCGACAGGAAAAATGTCAAGGTCAGTGTTGGATAAATTAACAAAATCCATCCTATAGAGTCCCCAAAGAAAACTCTCCAAATTGGCATGGTGATAGAAAAAAACACCCATAACATTATACAACATATATTTTTGAAAGACCTATTTAACCACTTCAAGACCAGGTGTTTAGACCCCCTTCCTAAAAAAAAAGTTTCCTGCCGTTCTTATTTAAGAATCAATAGGGAGAAAAATGCCATTAATCCTGACTAGGTTTATTATGACCTGTGAAATCACTAATCCTAAGCACTCCACTCCACTCAAGAAACAAATAATAAATGCCAACTGAGAGAGACTCAAAAGATGAGAAACAAACTGAAGGTAAAAATTAAACCAATTAGCAAAGAAAAGGTGATAGGTCTTCTATGATCCATGGAAGTAAACTGCCTCTTCATACTTTAAGGAGCAAAGGCAAAAAGGAAGGAGCACAACAAATTTAAGAAAAAAGGTTACCCCTGAGAAGATGAAGGTAATGGAGGAGACAGCTGATTGTAACAGGAAATAAAAGACAAGAATACTATAAGAAAACCATCAATATACAGTTTAATTCTCACAGATTTAGTAAATTGAAATGAAAGACGTCTCACTTCTTTTTTATGTTGTGTTTTGTTCCACAGCGAACCTGTAGTAATTTGCCCTATCTTCCTATGAGCTTTCTAAGGTTAGCTATAAGGTCAGACAGAGCCCCCATCGCCCATGGACATACGACCATGCATGTAGCAAGGAGAAGGATACTGCATAGGAAAATTGGTTAAAGTACTACAGTGTATGTGTACTGTGGCCCCTGTGCAACTGAGAATAGCACTGAAGAAGGAAGGTGGACTTTAGTTACTGAGGTCAGAAAGGAGACAAAAGCATATTCTGCAGAAAATGTATTTTATTGTACACTATATACATATAGGGTATGACCACAAAAGGTAATTTATAACCAATAACCTCAACATTACAAACAGCAGCAGAAAGATCAGACAACATAGTAAAATGGTATTATATAACATTCAATAAAAAGGAATTAAGACTTCTTTTAGTAGGGCTCAGGTATTGAAGTCAGAATGGAGACAAAAAGCATACATTTTAGAATTCTATAAAAAGGGAATTAACACATTACCAAGTGTAATTTTCAACCTAAAACATAACATAAAAAACAACACATAGCAGAATGATGAGCTGCTCAGTGGGTGACACTGCCTAAAGTTGCAGGTCAGGCGTCAACATTTCCAATATATGGTCAAAGCTATAAAAAAAAAGGAAATAAACAAAGTTTATGAGTAAACATGCAACAGAGTCACTAATCACACCCCTGGAAATCTGCAGAAACCGAACTCATTGCACAAAAGAGGAAAATGCTTTAAAATAATAGCATGAAAGAATATAGCCCATGGGTAAGCATCGACCAAAATAAAAATATCCACCAAATTAGAAACCAAGGGAGTTGAAGCCAGATTAATTAACTGGAAGGCAGTGAAAAGCTGAATGAATATCAGACACAAAGAATGTCAAAGAACCAGAACCAAAATAACACAAAAAGGAAAGAGACTCATCCAAAGATGAGTAGGACATACTGTAGAGGCTAGAGACAAATCTACCTTGTCATTTAACCACTTGAATCCCAGCTGCCATTTTACAATGATGCTGGGAATGTGATTATTTGTCTTGCGGCTATTTTAAAATGTTGGGAATAAGCTGGTCTTGAAGGGGTAAAGTTTGGGACTGTCAGCTGTCTGTGTCATCTGGCATCCAACGCTAAACCCAGGAGCTGAAACTTTCAGCTTCTGGACTTCCAATGCTTTAACAGAGAGTGCTACATAAGAGCATGCTTTGCAAGTTAAAGTGAATGCAACATTTCTGTGCTGTTTTTACATTGGGGTTGGGGCAATGTCTGACAACCAGTGACATCACAGATTATATATATATATATATATATATATATACTCCTATTGTTGTATTAGTGATGTAACCCTTGCTGAGACCTCTATGCCTGGCCTGTATAAGCAGATATAATCACTGTGGATAATCTTTATCAGATAGCTGAGCTCACCAAATACCTTTTCATCCACAAAGTGCTTTTATTCTGTGCATCAGGTTACAGCAGACAGCAGGATACAGCAGATGAATGAATGGACGGTATTTGAAGGTCGGAGATAGTAATGTTTCCAAGCATGCAATGCAGAATAACATGTGGTCATGTTACTGTCCACCATGACACCAGACTAGTGGAGAAGAAGGGCGGTACATTACACACAAGGGGAAATACATCATAGATGGAAGGGAACATAGTGCAATAACCAGAATGACCACAAGATGGCAGCACATGAACCAGCTATACAATATCCATGAATAAATGGCTTAAGGAAAATAAACAATATAAATTCTCATTTCACATTAGTGTGAATATTGACTATGACTATGAATTGTCATATTTTATACAACTATTGTGGCAGCACAATGTATATACACATATATATTGGTGATGTCATTGGTAACATTGCTTAAGGCCAAATAAAAATTTTCTTTCTCCATAATAAACTGGAAAAAGTTCCAACAATCACATCAGATGATCTGGATGTAATTTATGTTTACTGCATAAGCATCGAATGCTTATGTAAGCAAACACAGGGTCATTTGAATCTTAAGCAATCGTTAGCAATCACAAACCTGCGAAAAATTCACCATTTTACTTATTTCATTCATCAACGTGACTTAATGTTATCCTAAAGTTATGCCAACAATTTACACAAACCGCTTACTTTTAGCTTTGCCTTTCTGTTACATTACATGAAAGTTGCACTAATGTGATATTTTAATCTTGGGGTAAATTTATGAGGCTGTGCAAAATTACCTAAACATTGGATTGGCAAGTTTGAGATGCAGCAATTTATTTTCATTTTCTTTTTTGCTTCAGTTTCTGTCTTCACTGAACTTTTTTTGTTGAAAATTGTGCATTTTGTGAGGTCCTTCAAAATATTTTCAAACACAGGGCCTTATGTCATAGTGTGAGAAAAAATGGTTTGTAAACAAACATCAGGATCAGCAGGGTCAACCTTACTGAGCAGAATGAATGCTAACAGCTGAATTAGACAAGTTAGAAAGTACATTGGCCAGGGGACCAATTACTTCACCTTTTCTCTGCAACTGATAAACAGTAGAAACAGAAGCAGGATTCTCACCTAGAGGCTGCTCTGAAATTAACTCCTCTATACTGGTAAGTTGATCACCAGAGGGGGTTGGAGCAGATGCAGGTGACACCCTCTTCCTGAACTGAGAATGACATCTTCTAGGGCGACGACGGCAAACCTATTTAAGCCCGAGTGCCCAAACTGGATCACTAAACCAAATTATGTATCTTAAAGTGCCAACCTATACAGTACTAGGGGTTGACCAATATGGATTTTCCGGTACCGATACTGATTAAGGGCCACCTTTCAGGCCGATAACCAATATCAGGTACTGATATTTTGTTTACATCCAGCTGCACCAGCAGCTGAATGTAAACAGCATGAAGTCGCAGGACAGCGGTCGACACCTAGCCGTCTGTTTTTGTTTTTATTTTTGTATTCAGAATAAAAAAAAACAGCAGATAGTAGGGAAATTAATAGCCAGCCTGCTATTGGCTATTGCAATAGCCAATAGCAGGCTGGCTATTGCACCCACCCGCTTCCTGCTGTCAATCAGCAGAGGAGCTGACAGAAGAAATTCTTCTTCAGGTCCACTACTCTGCTGAAGGACAGCAGGCAGTGGGTGGGTGCAATAGCCAGCCTTCTATTGGCTACTGCAATTTAAAATAGCCAATATCAGCCTAGCTATTTATTCTCCTGCTATCTGTTGTTTTTGTTTTTTTTCTGACAGTGGTCGCCGGTCACTGTCATAATAAAACAAAAAACAGTGGCTCAATGCCCTCCGGCTTCTGACCGGCTCCTTCGATCAGCTGATTGAGGGATGCTGGCCAGACAGCGGCACCCACTGTGCAAATTTTGTCCGGTTCCTTAAGAATCGGCTGAAATTCTCACAGTGTTTAATAACGGTGATAACGGTAATATGGGTCACTCTGACCGATAACAGATAACAGCATGAGGCAGTTTCCCATATCTGTTCTAGGGGATCTGGTCAGGGCTCCTTGGTGGCATGCATCAGAGACAGGTATGCCACTGGTAATCTAGTAGACCTACATGATCTCTGTGATGGCAGAGCGAGAGGTAGGTGAGCCAACTCTAACATTGGTGGCTATGTAGTGCCCATAATCACCATGGCAGCCACATTGTGGTGCAATGAAACCCCATTCAAAGGTATGGGCTGTTGCAGTACAATGAACATTAAAAAACCCCATAAAAAACTGCTAAAGAAACATTGTCACTTTGCCAATTCAGGGCAAAGTAACATTGTCTAAAATTTTAGGCCAATTCAGTGCAAAGTAACATTGTCTGTAAAAAGGCCTCCTCCAACTCAATGGCACCCACCTTTCCAGCAATTCTCATTACCCTTTGCTTTGTGGGAGTGGTGATGTCACCCCTCTATCACGTGACAGTGCTTGGGCCTGGAGAATGGCTGCTAGAACCAAGCACTGTCACAGTCTTCCCTATATTTGGAAGCAGCAGGTAGGCTATGCTAGTTAAGTTAGGCAGAAGTGGCAGTAATAACCAGAAGGATAAGTGTCAGTTGGTTAGGGAAAGTCCTTTTCATAGACACTGTCACTTTGCCCTAAAATGTTTTCTACACATACTGTATATTTCAGAATGTTTAAGATTCACATTTTGAAGCCAATGCTATTTTCAAATTATTATTAATTTGTCTTAATAGTGGCACAGCTTCTCTAGTAAAAGCTAAAATATTGTGTGTTATTTTGAAGTGCTTTTGCAAGCTCATCCAGTTCCCATTAACAAAAGCACAACAGCAAGATACGATGATTTATGTTTTCCAAATTGGAGGTAAGCCAAATTGTTAGACTAAAAGCAAAGCTGCTGGAACAGGGTACATATGTAAATACTGTCTCAAGGTGACAGAAACAGCTTATTTTTATTCATATCCTTGCCTGCATGAAGTCACGTTACAATCAATGTACTGCTTTTTGCTGAGATGTACATAGAAGCAGGCACAATGAAGATTATTTATAAAAATGAGAGCCAAAATGTTACTGCCCTTGGCAAAAAACAGATTTCTGCTGCCATTTTAGGGTCATTTTGATGAATGTAGAAATGTTTCAATGTGTGCAGGTGCTTCCTCTATCAGCTGCTGGGCATAGACCTGCACAGTCTATTGAATTAGGATGTGCACATACAAAAGTACAAGCCACATGACCACCTGCCAGGCTCCCTGCTTCACTACTGCACCCCTGCTGGAAGAGGTAAGGGACGGTTAAAGAGATAGGAATCAGGGATGCCTCAGGTTTGTGTAGGTATGTATGTACAGTATGTATGTGATATACAGTGTGTGTACACATATATATACATACATACACACACACATACTATATATATATATATATATACATAATACAGTACAAACACAGACCTGAGGCATCCCAGATTTGCATCTCTTCATCTGTCCCTTACCTCGTCCAGCAGGTTCCAAAGAGTTCCAAAATGTAACCGCTTTGACTGAAAAGAATCCCCTACGTCCTTTGTGGTTAAATATTTTCTCCACCAATTTTAGGTGTTGGCCTTTGGTCTTTGTTAGGGAGTTTACAATAAAAAGTCTAAATTTAGCAACCTTGTCTCATAGCTTAGGTCCTCCAGCCCCTTAATTAGTTTAGTTGCCCTACTCTGGACTCTCTCCAGCTCCAGGACATCCTTTCTGTGGATTGGTGACCAAAATTGAACCGCATGCTGCCATCAATGAGTACTTGTGTTAGTTTGGACTGACAGTCACGGCTCTCTGCAAGGACATGATCGAGAAGTGAGCGAGCGACGGTATGTGTTCAGTCACTTCCCGATCTATGAAGCCGGCGTGTGACAGTTTCATTGTCACACGTCGGCTCGAACTATGAGGTTGAGTGATTTTCACTCACCTCATAGTTCTCCTTTAAGTGATGTTAAATCACTGCTCCTTTAAGAATGTTTTTTTTTCCAAACAATATTTCTTTTATTGAAAAAAAAATGTTTTTACAACATAAAGAAGGCAAAACAGCCATGATACAGGAGGATGGAGTAGAGGACAAAATATAGAACTTTCAGTTGGTACATACATAAGGATCAACATGTAATTGCGACCAAGTTCTAAATGAATAATATGAAATCACCTGCACTCCATACAGTGTACAGACCTTGAGTAAGAGGTTGATGTTTGAAGTGACAACACGGATGGCGCCGTGTCAGATACAGTCCATAATAGACGTCACCAGCACTCGATGATATTTCGGGGCCAAGCAGGGTCCCTTCTTGTGGGTGACATAGTGACGATGTCACCCACAAGAAGGGACCCTGCGTGGCCCCAAAACGTTGGCTGTTTGACGCATGTGACGATTGAATAAAAAGTGCTTTACTTCTTGCACATATCATCGAGTGCTGGCAAGTTCTAAATGAGGTGTGGAGAGGGTACAACGAGTTTAATAACACCTGTATCAAAACTGAAGAAAACTAAACAGAAAAAAAAACACCCGAGAAAAAAAGAAAACTCTACTGAATATGTATGGTCACTGTGTGAAATATGAGCTTGTAAGCCATTTACACCATTGTTTATAGAATAGATGGAAAGTGTCATTCTTGTATGCATACATATGTTCGTATGAGCATTGTAGATTGGTCATGTGAATTACATCTGAGAAGTTAGAAGGAGAGGGGGAAAGCCATTGTCTTGAGATTAAGGACTTCGCTGCATACAGAATATGGAATACGATAACTCTGTAACATGGGAGGAATAAGTTCAGGTCAATATGAAGCAATGCTAGTGAGATAGAAGGCAAAATAGGGATGGATGTGAATTGGGAAATGAGTTTGAATACTTGGTTCCAAAAGGAGCGTAACGATTTACAGTGCCAAAATGTATGGGCTAGAGATCCGATGTCGCCGCATAGTCTCCAGCAACTTGGTGATTGTAAGGAGGAGAATTTGGCCAATTTATAAGGCGTGTGGTACCATCTTTGGCGCAATTTGTAAAATTATTCCCAATGAGAGGCACAACGGATGATTTTATAAGAAATTTGAATGGCTTTCAACCATTGTTGCTCGGAGAATGTTGTTCCCAATTCACGTCCCCATTTAAACATGTGTGTAGTTTTAATGAAGCAATGAGTATTCCCAAGGAACCTATAGAACAGTGTAGGGCTGAAAATTAATTTGTATATGTTTGAGTCCATCTTTAATGTGCCCGGTATCTGCGTGTTCTTTAGAAAATGTGTAATTTGATAATACCTGTGAAATTCCACCAACAGAATATTATATTGAGAGGATAATAATGCTAGTGGTTTTAAAGGTATCATTGGTAGAATAAAGATCCCTTATATGGGTAACACCATGTTGAATCCATTTAGTTAAAGAGATATGGGGGATGCAGTAAGTCAAAACATTATGTGTAGGGAGAATGTTTTGTAGAGAAGGCGACATGGATGAGGATATTGACATGGATACCCACACCTCTAGAGTGGCTTGAATGGAAGCATAGGCTGGGGTGTCATGAATGTTCAAGAATTTAGATTAAAGTAAAAGGTCCACTGCAGATTTAGCTCTTAGCAACCAAAGTTCCATATGAGCCCATTGTTTATCTGGAGTAGGATTGCACCAATATTGAAGTTGATCTAACAGTGCTGCTCTATAATAGCGTTTTAAGTTAAGTAGTGCCAGACCGCCAACCATTCTATTATTATATAGAATATGGGCCGCACATCTGGGTTTACGACCTTGCCAGATAAAACGGGATAAGTGTTGTTGAAGGGTTTTAAAGAAAGAGGAAGGTGGTATAACAGGGATCGTTCTAAAAATGTAGAGGATTTTGGGAAGGATAAACATTTTTAAAGCTGCTTTCCTACCAGACACTGAAAGATAGTAGTGGGAAAGGTGTTGAAGTTCAGTGGGAATTTGTTGAAGGAGTGGCTTGAAATTGAGGTCATAGCAGTGTTTAGATGTTTTAGGCAGAGTGATTCCAAGGTAAGGAATCGAATCAGACCTCCACGAAAACGGGTATTTCGCAGATAGGTGCAATTTCAGGGGTGTAGGGATATGGAGGTCTAGGATTTGTGATTTAGAAATGTTGAGTTTATAAAAGGAAATGTTGATCAATTCAGAAAGTATCGAGCAGACTGCTGGTAAGGAAGTTTTAGGATTTGTAAGTACAAGGAGAATATCGTCTGCAAAGAGACTAATTTCATGTGTAGTAGGGCCGATGGTGAGGCCAGTAATGTTCACGTCGGTACGGATATGATGGGCAAGGGGTCCCATTAGTAGTACAAAGATGATGGGGGATAGGGGACATCCTTGATGAGTCCCATTAGTAAGGGGAAAGGGATCTGACAGAGAGCCTGAGAGGAGAATTCTTGCACTAGGGAAAAAGTATAGGGATAAAATGGCAGATAGGATAGAACCTTGAAAACCAAATTTCTGGAGCACAGTCTTAAGGTATCCCCAATTAATTCTGTTGAACGCCTTTTCGGCATCTAAGGAAAGGAGTAGTGAAGGATTTGAAAAGTTCAATGTGCCTGAGAATGTTGAGGATACGCCTAGTGCCATCCTGGGCTTGTCTGCCCTTTGTAAAGCCTACTTGGTCGGGATGTATCAAGGAGGGGAGTATGTTAAGGAGTCGCAGGGATAAGGAGAGATAAGTTTAGGGATATGATACTTTGCAACATTTCACCAGGATAAGAACCAGTGGCCATTGCCTTATTGAGAACATTAGTAAGGTGAGGAGTGAGAGTGTCTGCATACATTTTATAGTATTCGTTCGGCATACCATCCCCACCTGGGGATTTGTGCAGAGGGAGCGAGGCTATAACGCCTCTAATTTCGGAACATGAAAAAGGTGTAGACATTTGAGTTATGTGTTGTGTTGATAAGGATGGCAAGTTGAGACGGTTTAAAAATGTCTGAGTAAATTATTTTTCCCCTGTTGCCAAGTCTGTTAGGAAGGCAAATCTAGAACGAGCAGTTCTACTTTTAAGTTTATTAGCAAGAAAGGAGCTAGCTTTGTTATGGAGGGCATAAGAGGTAGATTTTAATTTTTTTAGCATGTGCTCATAGTCATCTAATAGGAGAATGCACAATTTTTGTCATTCTTCTCAAAGTTCCTGAGATAACTGCAAGGAGGGAGATGTTTTATTTTAACCTTCTAGGCGTTTAATGGAATTGAGTCAAGCGTTCATTTTTCGGAACTTGTCTTTTTTCATGTAGGCACTTAGTTTTATGCATATCCCCCTAATAAAGGCCTTATGGGCATTCCACAAAGTATATCTGCCAGTGTCTGGGGAGTTGTTGATATCAAAAAACAATTGTTGTTCCTCTTCAATTTGAGAACATTATTTTTTTAAGTTTTTTTTTACATTGATACATGTCCCCCAGGGCAGTACCCGAATCCCCATACCCTTTTTATGGCCATTTACTTGCATTCAAGGGTTCAAAAGGGGTCAATTGATTTTGAAAGTTCTAGCCCCATAGACTTGCATTGAGTTCAAGTTCAAATTCAACGTTTTTTCATGTTTTAAAGTTTGATTTTGAAGCAAACTCGGGTTTGTTCGGCCCATCACTACTTACCTGCAGCAGTTGGTAGAGTGACAGAAGCCAAAAACATTATGTATCAGTGTGAGTGCCTGCAAACCTAGGGTACAATGATATGCATTTTATGCAAATTACTACTTCAGTAAAGAAAGTCAAGCTCTGCCCTCCCCTGACCCTAACACTTCACAAGTGAGGTGTTGTACAGGGTAGCTAAGAGCCTAAATAATGACATGTACAGGCACTCTTAGTGTGGGTTTAAAACTAAACTCTAGGCAGACCACTAAATACATAGCTGAAATACTGTATAGTTATATGTATTGTTTTACTTACTATTAACATGTAATATTTTTCACTCAGCCTTGTAATACAGCCACCCCCGTCAGTCAGATCAGCTGTGTTTATTTCTTTGTTCAGTCTGCTTTCTCCTTCTCCCAGCAAGTTCACTGTCTGCACATATACAGTATACTGCTGCAGAGCCTAGTGCTGCCCTAGTGCTGCAAGTGGATTGTAGGAGCCTGATGCCAAATATATTTAACTGTCTACATTACACTGAGTGGGCAGATTATTATGACCACCTGACATTTGTAGGCAAATTAGCTATAATTTCGTGCTGAAGTTGCTAGAGGGCCAGACCATTATAAATAGGGAAGCAGGTTATTTACCACGACAGTAGAAGTGATTTTTTTTCTGAAGATACGGGTAAACAACGTGTTTTAACAGCCTTTGAATGTGGGATGATTGTTGGCGCTCGGAGCCACGGAGCGAGTATCAGCAAAACAGCAGAATTTGTTAAATGTTCAAGAGCAGCTGTTGTTAAAGTGTTTAAAGACTGGACTGTCAGCCGAAAATCTGGGTCTGAACGTGTGCATTGTGGCTGTCAGCGACTAGTCAATGTTAGGGCAGAACAGAGAGTGGCAAGACTGGTACAAGACAACAGAAGGGCAACAGTGCATCAAATTACTGCAGATCTTAATCAGGGATCAATTACGCCGCACATGTTACATATCGTCGCGAACGTCGGAGTGAGAGCAATAATTCTAGGGCTATCAATCACTCACATCAATCACTGATAACACTAAACTGATGAGCTGTAAAAGTTTTTAAAGTGTCGCCTATGGTCAATTTTGGGTATGGTAGTTTTTTGCGATTTCGTGGGTGCGCGCAATTTAAAAGCATGACATGTTTGGTGTCTATTTACCAGACGTGACCCCGTCTTTTATATTTTACCAAAAATTTGGGTAATAATCATCGTTTCCTAACATAATGGAAAAAAACTTTTTTTCCCCAAAAATTTCAATAATTTTTCCTTAATATAGTAAAAAATAATAACCCCAGTGGTGATTAAATACCACCAAAAGAAAGCTCTATCTGTCCCCAAAAAATGGTATAAAATTCATTTCAGTACAGCGCTGCATGACGGAATAAACGTCAGTCAAAGTACCGCAGCGCTGAACACTGAAATATGGCCTGGCCAGGAAGGGGGTCTATACACCTAGTCTTGAAGTGGTTAATAGTTCTACATGTTGTGGGAATTTGTCAATTCTATCCTTTTCTAGTCTATCATTTCTGACAATTTTTAGGCATTTTTTCCATATTTTATTAAAATATTCCACTTTTATAATGAAGTATGCAGGAACAGGCATACATGGTTAGCACAGCACTATGACAGTGATATATGCAATTAATAGTATTATAACTATAATTAGTTAGGAACAAGTCAGGAAGTCAGGAACAAGCTGGAGACCATTTAGCAAACTGTCCATGGCACACATCTGTTTAAGTAGGCCATCTTGCGCTCAGGGCCGGCCTTAGGCCTTTAGGTGCCCTGTGCGAGAAAGCTTTACAGCGCCCCTCAGTGGCCACACCCTTTAGTGGCCACACCCCCGTAACCACACACATTTCCCCCAATATCCGCCCATTTAAAGACTCCTATTTTGTTAAGCCACAAAGAAACATTTTAAAAAGTATGATAAAATAAAACTTTTATTCAAAGGTATAGCCGCTCCGATCTCCTCCCCGCTCGGCCATCCTGACCAGCCAGATGCGGGCACAGCTTCTCTCCCCCTCACCGTTCCACCATCCTGACAGCAGGCAGCGCTCCCTCCTGACGAGGGACGAGGGAGCGCTGTCATATCGGATGGCCAGCGCCCAGCGGTGAGGGGGAGAGAAGCCGCCCCCAGGACGAGCTGTGTCGGCCGCACGGCGCCCTTGTTGCCATGGCGCCCTGTGCGGCCGCACTGCTCGCACACCCCTAAGGCCGGCCCTGGCTCCTGTCTGCCTGACATCTTGTGTCCGGGTTTCTGCTGCCATGATTCCTTGACACAGCAGTCAAACCCGGACTGTCCAGGTGAATCCTGCACAGGTGGCAACCCTAGT
>NW_017307198.1:411233-429619 GCF_000935625.1 Nanorana parkeri
CCATCCTGACAGCAGGCAGCGCTCCCTCCTGCGCCCCCCCTGAAGTGGGGGGGGGCGGACGAGGGAGCGCTGTCATATCGGATGTCCAGCAGTGAGGGGGAGAGAAGCCGCACACAGGACGAGCTGTGACGGCCGCACGGCGCCCTTGTTGCCATGGCGCCCTGTGCGGCCGCACGGCTCGCACACCCCTAAGGCCGGCCCTGCTTGCGCTGAGCATGCATGCTAATGCGCGTGCTCCCGTACGCTAATGTTTTTGCATGAATGCTAATATTTGCGCACATGGATGCTAAGACGTGGACGCCTTCCAGCTAATACAATTTTTCTTTTAATTTCTGTACACACATTGTGTTCAGTTCTGTAGAGCCACAAGCCATAGTACGCACACGTGCTTAAGCTTCCATTGGTCTTCTGGCATGTACTGAACCTTCCTTACAGTGCTATGAAAATGTATTTTTCTTGATAACTAATTGGACTGATTTTAGTAAACATGCTAACTTATCTCCATCCCTTTTATTACTTTCACAAAAGCATTGTACCACTTCCAAACTTAATTCGTGCTCAGTAATTGTATGTAAAGATTTTACAACATGACAAACTAAAACCACAATTTCTACATGGACCAGTTGACTTGCAGCTACATCCCATTACTAAATACTGTCAAAGCTGATCTGACGAGATGGCTCAATGACCAACCTTATTTGACATTGAGGGGCAGGATCTCTACCATCAAAATAAATATTTTACAGAGAGTACTGTACATGTTGCAAACCATTCCTATTTACCTCCCAGTTTCCTTCTTCAGGGCCTTACACAAGATAGTGGATAGATTTGTGTGGAACCGCTCTAGGGCTAGAATCTCCCATCAGATTCTTATAAGGAATAAAACTGCTGGGGGATGGGTCTTGCCTGACTTCACCTTATATTATTATGCAATTGCCATTAATAGAGGATTAGGATTAGAGTATCCTCAACTACTTGGCCCTTATAACTCACCGTTAATGCCCCTACTCGGCCACTCATTCTTTCCTCCTGGTAATTCGGATCCCTGTTTTCGCTACTGGTCAAAGTCGACCACCCTCAGACTACATGAGGTTCTACAGCACACCGATCTCCTCTCTCTGCAACAACTGCAAAAGAGGCACGGAACTAGATCTTTAGACTATAGGTGGGTGATAGCACCAACTACACCACTTTGTCTCCTCCCTTACCAAGCCTCTGAGACCACTCAATTACCTAAATCCACTGGAAACCTTGTTGTCTCAAGCCTCCCCTCCAACCCATGGTATCTCTCAAATTTACAAAATCCTACTCTCCTCCAGGACTTCACAGGACTCATCATATCTCTCAAACTTGGAAGCCAAACTTGGCGCTACCCTGAATGATCCGCCGAAACCGAATGTCTTGCAGCTCAATTCTTCATCTTCTATCAGCTCTCAAGTTTTTGAATCTTCCTTCAAATTGCTTGCACAATGGTACTATATGCCTGACCACTTGCACTCTATTCAACCCTCTCACTCTTCAGAATGCTGGAGGAGATGCAGTTCAAGAGGCACGCATAGCCACATCTGGTGGTTTTGTCTGAAGATCTTACCTTTTTGGCTCCAAATCATCGAACTTATCACCTCCATCACCGGTCGGCGCTTCCCACAAGACCTATGGCTTTGCCTACTACACTTGTCAGACGCATCACCTAAAACCTACAAGAAATCTCTGCTACCGCATCTACTTAATGCCTCAAAGTTCCTCATTCCAAAACACTGGAACTCCCCTACCATTCCTTCATTGAAAGAATGGCTGCTCAAAGTTGACTATTTATGCTTAACGGAGGAGCTCACACTCACCCTACAAGACCGCAAGACTCTTTTTGAAACCATATGGTCTCCATATCTGCTTTCAAACTCACTCCCCAATACCCAAGTTTGATGTGCTGACCATCTGCTCCTCTGGTATTTCTGATGCATAATGCCCTCTCACACCCCAATGGCAGAGATAGGTCCATCAGTAGCCCCAGCACTTGAACATGACTATAAGGTTTTATATTGCACGTATTTATATTGCCATGGTACCTGAATGCATTAGCGTGCTCCCTACACCCCCGCCTCCTACCTTCCCCTGCTCTTATCTGTCCGTCTCCTTGCCCCCCCCCCCCCCCCCTTTTTCCTTTTCTAACCAGGCCCTTCCTGGCACTCCTCTTTGTTTCTGAAACACATGGGTTAAGTCAATGCAGGCTTGTGACTACTTAAAGATGTAAAAATGCTACTTCAAATGTATCTGTATGGCTGGCTGACTGCCCTATCGGTGTATTACCATGCATGTATGTTTCAAATCCTATACTTCAATAAAAATTGAATATTGAAAAAAACACAATGTCTTCCATTGATGCTGTTGCAAAAAATGTAAAGCATTTTGAGTATCTTTCAGATATAAATGTTACTACTGTACTAAAGGCTGTATATGTTCATCGATGTATCTCATAATTAAGATGCCACAATTAATACCGGACACTATGGATCTCCCTGGGAGGTTTTATAGTGACTTGTGGATTTTAGAAAGAATATTGGGATGTTGGATCTCTCCTTAGCTTTCATATGTCTCAGTATCTTCTAATTGATTAATAATTACCAGCTCAGATCTCTCCCTATTCATAATCGCCACTCTCTCCTTTTTATCTGTTGGGTTTATCACAATTCCATTGTCTTTTTTTGAGATTTTCAAATGCTTTCCATTCTTAACTGATTTTTTATACTTGCGTTTAGTAAGGTACAGAACATTTATTTCATCTAGTTCAGCTTTCCTGAGGGTATTATTGAAGTCTACATGTATTCTAGTTAAGATGAAGGATAACTGGGATTTTTAAGTAGTGTGCCACCAGTATTTTTCTTTTGTATAATTTGATGTTTACAGAAATATATTCTTCAAGGTCATCCTCTTAATAAATGTATCCAATTGCTGCACATGCAGAGATAGGCAGTTCAGGTGTAAGACAAGAAAAGTCTGCAGTATACCAAACCAAACAGGACCTATCCTTGTGAACTATGTTTATTAAAAAATAAAATATATGTACAAGCGGGTACTCACAATCTGTAGCAGGTAAAAGAGGATATATCATAAAATCATGCTGAATATATTTTTCCATGTGTGCCGAGATATCCCCCTTAGTTCGCAATGCAATTCAAACACTCTAGCTAATTTGTTTCCGGAGCCATGCCCCCTTCATCAGATCCTGTCAGAACAAGCTGGTGTCTGGGCTTAGGACTAACTCATCACCAGCCATTACCAGCCAATCACTAGTGTGTAACAAAACACATCCTTACATGGGTGACAAATCAGGCAAAAGCATAACTGTTAACTAGAAACCAGTCCTATCCATATACAATGATCTCTGTCTCTAAACCAGCTGCTGTGCCTTATTAGAGCAGAACTCAAATATCTCTCCTATTGAGCTGTGACTCACAACTCCACTGCCATACTTTGGCTATGGCTATGATCATCAAGGCTGACCCCCAACTAGGAATCCATTGTTTTATACTATAATTATTTCCATATTTAGGGAGTGAGTCAGCCCAACATCTGCAAACCTAGCTCATCTCACATATTGCAAAAAATAATAACATATAAGCACCAACATTAAAACATAAAAAGACTATTTAAAACAATTAAAATACAAATAATAATCATAAGACAATAAGACAACTATATATATAGTACGGAAAATTGTTATTCATACTTACCATACTTTTCCTTTCCTTGCTCCTCCTCATGACAACCTACGATGGGTTAACTCCGCCCTTAACCCTATAAAACCCCCCCTCATCTAAGCACACAGAGTTCCATAACTAGATCTCACGATGGCCAAGGGTGGGCTGACATGAGGAGAAGCCAGGAAAAGAAAATTAGAGTAAGTATGAATAACAATTTTCCATATTCGTGGCCCTCCTCATATCAGCCTACAATGGGACGTAATAGCAATGTCCGGAGGTGAAAAAACATCCACAGTATAAAAAGCCAGACCAACTGCCAGAAAAACTACAAGTACCAGAAAAACTACACACATTTATTTGGCGAGAGCAGCAGAAAGAATAAATACTGTACACCACACATGCTCTCCGGAGTAACATCTAACTTATAATGTTTGAGGAAGGTATTTGGCGTGTTCTAGCTTGCGGCTTTACAGATTGCATTCACAGGAACCTTGGCAAAGCTTGCCGATGATGCCACCATCCCTCTTGTATCAGATGATACTTTAGGTAGGTACGTGTGCACCGGTCGTAACACAATTCTATTCGGAAGAAGCTGCAAGAAAGAATCTTCAATTGAGTTAGCATGTAATTCAAGAAACTCTTCTAGCTGAAGTGATAGCAAAAAGAAAAACAGTTCAGAAGGTGAGCTGCCACATGGAGCAAGATAGTATCGGATCAAAAGGAGGATGAAGTAAGGCCCTTGATACTAATGACAAATCCCACTTTGGAAAGAAAACTCTTCTCGGTGGCCTAATTTTATCAACACCCTTCATGAACTGGACAATCAAAGGATCTGTAGCCCACCTAGTTCTGGGTAAGGCCCTTAATACTAATGACAAATCCCACTTTGGAAAGAAACTTCTCCTTGGTGGAGTAATTTTAGCTACACCCTTCATAAACTGAACATCCATAGCCCACCTAGTTCCAGTTAAGGCTGCTAAAGCCAACAAATGTACTATATATAGGTATTATAACTCAGCCCTAGATCCAGGCTGAAGAAACTCCAACACTTTATTTACCGAGGGGTGTAAAGGTTGAAAAGCCTCTTGCCAAGCAAAATCGAGAAATTTCTCCCAAATCGTAAACAGAGTTCCTCAAGGGTTTACGAGCCTTCAGTAAAATCTGAATAACTGCTTCCGACATCTGAAGCTTCTCTAACTTTCTCCTCTCATTAGACAAGCCATAAGACTCAGGTGTCTGAGATTTGGATGGCATAGATCTCCCTGCTGAAGAAGATCATTTTACAGAGGAAGAGGAATTAGATCTGCAATCGTCATGTGCCATAGGAGAGGGAACCAACGCCTTCTCAGCCAGAAGGGCAGCATTGCTATTGTTTGGACCCTCTCCTGTTGAATTTTCAGCAACACCCTGAGGATGAGGCAAAATGGAGGGAAGGCATATGCTAGCTGAAGGCTCCATGGGTGATCTATCGCATCTTAGGCTAATACTGCTGGATCAAAACATTTGGGAGAAGAGTTTTGGAACTCTGGCATTCTCTGACGTTGCCATCAGATCTATCTGGGGAATCGCCCAAATTCTGAAAATCAGAACTAAATAGGGATCTCTGAAGGAATTTGAGTCATCCAAGAGAAGGGTAATGTGTCGCGCTAGCCTCTGTAAGGCAGCATCTACTCTAGGAGGATAAAGCTTAGCCACTCGATTGTGAAAGCTCTGCTTCTTGTCAGGCTTGGCCCATTCTTCTCCCACAAGCTCTTTAATCTCAAAGAATAGTGAGAAGGAAGGCAATTCTCTTTTTTAGCTCTGGAAAATGTCTTCTTAATTTCTCAAGGGATTCTCATCCTCCCAATTGATGGCCTCTTTTATGGTCTTAACAAAGGCAGGTACTTTAGAAAAATCAAAGGAAAAATTTGAATCTTCAAACTCCTCAAGCGAAGCTAACCTTTGGAAAGGACAGAGGCTCCGCTTCCGAGATTAATGCATGTCTCTGTCCTAGTCGAGAAGGCCCTGCCTGTTCCTGAAAATATTCTTGCATACTTTGAGCTACAGCCTGTTTGATGAAAGATCTCACTTCCCGAGCTTCTGCCTCTTTATTCTGCACTACCTCTTTAAGGCAAGTGGCACAGACCAATTTGCCAGGCAAGGCTGTAGCTCCACAGGCCCAACAAGTCGCTGATAATTGATCAGCAGAGAACCTTGCCCATGGAGAGGATACATGGGCACTTCTAATACATCCTTTTTATGTTTTATCACCCTGGCAATGCTTGTGAGACTTATGACTCCTTGAAATTCGCTTGCCAGAAGGAAAACTGCCCCAGGACTCAAAGACAAATCATCCTCTGAAGAACTTGACAACCTCCTTTTCAAGGCCCTTTCCCCTGTAAATCATCCAAATGCAAGAAGGACAGATAAGTATTCAGCCACATTAGCTCTGTTTTTTTTTTTTATTCGTACCTCCCAGATTTCTTTGGTGCTTTTGTAGGTGGACACATTCTCCCAACACAAACTGCCAGAAAACCATTCTTATAAAGTAAAAGGTATAAAGTAATCCACAGCAACCAGGCAAAACTAGGGAGCCCATCAAAGCCTCCACACCACTAACCTGATGTCCGCTCTCTACCAGGGCCTCCAGAGCACAGCAGATGAGCGGAGAAAGAAAAAACGAAGCTTTAAATAGCCCACGGCACCGTTTCCTATTCAGATCAGGCTGCAGATTATGCCCCCTAACCCTGTCCAGCCACATCAGCTCCCCTAGACGGCCGGCCAGCAGCCTGATCCACCCCGCCCTACTGCCCGCCAATTCCATATGACACAGGCAGCAGTAGGCGGAGCCAGCTGCCTAAATTGAAGCACTGAGGGGAACAGAGAATGACATCAGACGCCACTCTGCACATGAGGAGGTGGCCATACCTGGACAACCCGAGCCCAAAAAGCATTGCAGCACTTAAACAACAGACAGGTATGGCAGCTAGCGTATTAAAATCTATCTTAATAGTTAGTCCACCTACCAATCCCAGCAGTTTATGCTGCACAGCACCGCCTAGCACCAAGGCGCCATCCATAAAGCAGATTAACTGCTGCACAGGAGGCCATCCATCCGGGAGAGGCTGAACACGGATAGGAATCCAGAATTTGTAGAAAAAAGACCTCCGACATCAATCTGCCGGTGCAAGGACAAAAAAACAATGCTGTGTGTTTAGATGAGGGGTGTTTTATACTCTTGAAAGGGTTGTCCTATAGGGGGTTAAGAGGGCGGAGCTAACCCATCGCAGACTGACATGAAAAGGGGAGGAAATATATATATATATATTGTAAATAAGGAAAATTAATATAGAAATAATGTATACAAATATTATATAAAACAATATTATATTGTACAATATTATAATATGCTAACTTATTCATGGGTTTTTGGAAACAATTATTTATTTGGGCCAATAACTCAATATAATAGTAGTGGTATTATTATTAAGAGACACTGGAGGGTATTACAAGAGTAAGAGTACCAGTTATAAATATGATCAGACCAAACATTATTTTTAGGAAATCTAGAGATTTAAGGAGTATATTGGCTCCCAGCTGAGTTAGAGCTGAGGCAAATAAGAGCAGACTAAAAAATATATTTTTTTAGTCAAGTTGGTAGCTACAGATGTAGCATTCCCAATTTTGGGTCTTGCCCCTAATGTAGTAAAATATTTCACCAGCATACCATTGTCAAATATTCAGGAAGTGATCCTTTTATTGATGCACACACATCTTATCACATCGCAATGTGACAAGATGTGCGGGCATCAATATAAATGATTACTTGGGCAATTTTACTACTTGAATTTGAAGCAGGGCCATCCGCAGTCACTATAGCACCCACCACAAGGGACATATCAGACAGAAGTTCAGTAGGATTCTCCTGCAATTTGTCCTTAATGTGGCACAGGAAAAAAGAAGTTCTTGGAGTCAATGGAAATACATACCAGATGAAACAATTCATTACATTTTTTGTTGTATTATCTATGGGTTGACAACCCATGTGGTCAATTATACGTGGGTAGAACAATCTGACCACTTAGAGTGAAATTTGAAGAACCTAAGGGCAACACCCTAAAAAAATCTGACAAACATTCAGTGCCCAGGTACTTCCAATACCATCATAATTCAAAAAAGTAGGGGTTGATTTGTCAACAGGGTGAGGGTGTGTTTTGTCACACATCAGTAATTGGCTGGCAATGGCTGGTGATGGATCAGTCTTAACCCAGCTAATTCTGCCAGGCTTTGGTGAAGGGGGAATGGCCCCAGAAACATGTTAGCTGGATTGTTTGAATTGCATTGTGATCTAAAGATATCATGGCACACATGGAGAAATATATCCAGCAGGATTTTATGAAATGCTGTTTTACCTGCTTTAAACTGTGAGTACATGTCTGTACATGTCTGTACATATATGTATGTAATTTTAATTAATGCAGTTCATGAGTATAGGATGCAGTTTCCTTTGCACTTTCTTCTCTTCCTGTGTTTATATTTTTATATACTGTATCTATTCCAATCTCATCCCATTCCTCTGGTATTTCCATAGCCAGATAATGAACCACATCCAACAACCCCTTTCCCCTCCACTATACCTTTTCATCTTCTTAGCCTGGTATCATTATTTCTCCTCATTTTTTGATAAGGTCCTGCCTGTTCTTTCCAAATTCTTCTCATTAGTCACTTTTCTTTTTTCTCATCTCATTTATATTGAATTCCTAAACTATAGTAATTCCTACCCATTTACATTTTTTTCCTCTTTGATATTACTGACATTTCTTAAAATGTACATTATTTCTCTTTGTAAATTTCTTACAAAGTTTCTTCAATTAAAATGAAAGCTCACAATGTACAATATCACACACATTCCTTGCACCTCAGAAAGCTTTCACATTTCTGTTCTATCATTTTTCCATTTGTCAAGTGAAAAAAGGAATGATGCTTTCACTGCATATGTCATGTTTCAATGGTGTTACTACTCTTTGTATTACATATATAAAGATGTTAAACTAGTTTAATGAAAAATATATTCCAATTTTTTTCTGTTTTCCAGTTTAACTGAAATATATCTGACTGCTACTGGTTCTTGTTAATCTAGTTACAATATATAATGTTTTTATTCCACAAACTCAACTTTGAAACCATTCGTTTCTGTAATTCATAAAATGACCTTCATAAATCAATATTGTCAATAGAGGTACTGTACATTGTGAGCTTTTATCACTTTTTTTCATTTGTTTCTGCCATCACAAGATGTCCAAAAACTATATTTAAAATCAATTCCCCAGTTTCTCCAGCAGTTCAAAATCTACACTTTCTTCAGATGTCCTATCTGCAGCAGCCTTCAAGTGAAAGTCACAGTAATAACATAACAGATTACAGCCACTCTTACATTTATAGGCGCTTGCTCTAGTTCTTTTCTACCAGCAGAAACCAATACTAATATTTTGCAATATGTAGGTGCTTTCCTCCTTGTTATTTAATACAGCTCATGGTTCTTTCTGTAATTATGTACAGTGCCTATTTTTGCAAGTATTGATTGATATCAAACACTTTCATTGCTCCTCAGAAAACTTTCACAATCCTATTTTATCATTTTCCATCTCTCAAGTGGAAAAAGGAATGATCCTTTCACTGCATATGTGTCATGTTTCAGCGATGTTACTACTCCTTGTATTAAATGTATAAAAATAGTTAGAAAAACTAGTTAAAAACTAGTTTAATTAAAAATGTACTTAGGTTAATCTGGAAAACAGGAAAAAATAGAACTATATCTGACTGCTACTGGTTCTTGTAAATCTTTTCTTTCAGTTACCAAATATTTTGGCTGATTTTTATAAACTTTCCGAATGTTATACAACTACCAGAGAATATGTCTCACATGTCAATCTTATTTTTTTGCAAATCATGGTATTTCAAGTGAGAAAGTTTCATACAACATGCCTCCAGAGGGATATTAACTTTTGCATCCCAAAAATAAATTATTTGCCAAATTTCTGGCTGCCCCCATTGCAAAAGATAGTTGTAAAACTTTTTATCAAGAATTAACTTCATTTACAGAGCACTTCACCTACAGAACACACTTATCTTAGATTACAAGGTTATACCTGCTTATTTTCTTGAAGGGACATTATAATAGTTTGGTTGACTTTTGAAACTGCTGTGAAACTTGAAACTTATATACAGTAGATTTGATTAAACTATATGAATCTATATGATAAGTCACTGGTCTGACATTGTGTTCACTTGAGTTATTGAGATATTTATATAACAGGCATTTTTGAGCAAAGCAGGTAAGCTTAGTTACAGAACTATGTGAATGAAATTTTGTATAATCCTAACTACAATAATCAAAAGATAAAATAATAGGATAATAAACAAGACTACAATAAAAGAAAGACAACATATACAAACAATAGATTTCTGTTGAGAGGAAAATACTCTACGTGAAACAATAGACTTGTATACCATTTTTGAAACTACAGAAGAGAGGTCGATCCTGCATGCAATTGTGGGGGTCAACAGTTTGTTAAACTTCCATCAAGGAGTTAAACTGTGAATGCAAACAACAAAAAGAGACTGGCTTCCAATACCTGAATTCAGTGGTCAAATATTAATGTCACTTGAGGTGGAACACCATGTGAAAAACAAACTTCTGTCACTGATGAAAAGGAGGTATATACAGTATGCCAGAATATTTAGGGCATGTATGCAATACTAAATCCACTCAAATCCCTATAGAATAGTTCAAAAACCCTTTTGATTCTAAGCTAGCCTCCCAGACCAACAGGCAACTAGTTTATTGCAGGACTCATTTCTGAAACAGATCTTGTTTAATGGATGCGTTCATAAAATTTATTTAAAGCAAGTTGTAGTAAACACCCCTCCTTTCCCTCTCTTACAGTTTTTAAACATACATTGCACATACACTATATTGCCAAAAGTATTGGGACGCCCCTCCAAATCATTGGATTCAGGTGTTCAGTGAAATTTCCCTGCTAGTAAATATTCCACGGTCAACTGCTAGTGGTATTATAACAAAGTGGAAGAAACTGGGAACAACAGCAACTCAGCCACGAAACATCTTATTTATTGTTTGTTTATTGCCAATCCACTTAATTTATACAAATAAAAACAGAGACAATTCTCTATTTACATTGACATTTATGTCAGGGTGTTGTGGCAGTATGACACTGTATTGTTGTCTGTATACGTTAGCACTAGACCCAAACATGAACTTTCTCATAACTGTGTTCTACAGAACCTGTTTACTTATTTCTGCTGATTAATAGGGTTATTGGAATAAAAGCTTTGCACCAACCAAATAATTTTTTATACTACGGCTTTTATACATGTTTTACTGTGATCAATAGGGTTGTTCTTGTACAGGAAAATGCTAAATTTGTCCGGAACATTGCAGATTGGGTTCTGAATGGCTTGAGCCGAATATCTGTGAGAGTGGAGTGCACTAAATGCAGAGCACAAAGTGAGCTAAATTATGTATAATAATATATCAATAGCTGTAATTATGCACACAAATTTATACTAAAGGCTCTTTAAAGCCCTGGTCCAGACCTAAGTGCAAGTCTGGAGCACAGGGTTGTTTATACTTTGCTTCTATAAAACTCTAAACAAAGTTGCCAGGTTATTTTTACAGTGCTGACAGATCAAGACTTGCTCCTGTATAAGCAAACCCTGCAAACAATTTGCAGGCTTGCTTAGCACACCATCTGCGCTATTATACTTCTGTTCCCCTGGTCACCAGTGCCTAGTCCAACTGCTCCTCTACTAACCATCTTTACCCGGTCAAACCACTCTCATTCTGCCCACCACTCTCCTTGTCACCTCTACCTTGTTAAGTCACTCATTGCCAGGCCATCTCCGCCATGTTAATCTGCTCCTCTCCTAACCACCTCTTTTCTGTCCAGCTGCTCCTCATCTTCTCCACAGTCAAGCCACCTCACTCCTGCAGCCTCTACCCCAATAGGATGGCTCGTTTCCTTTCCGCAACACATACCATGTAGCTTCAGGGGTTGTTTTTATGAAAAGATCTGTTTATTTTTAGACCAATTTATAATGTAAAAAAGGTAAACAAAGCAATTTATTTAATTGTGAGCATGTGAAGTGAGGAAAATGTTGACTCATCTTTGTACTCACTTCACAGCTTAGTACTATAGATGGATTTGTTTACCATTACAAATCTATTAATAAATGTTTAAAAAGAAAAATATATGAATATGGACACATATTATAAAAGGAATAAATAATGAAACATTATTCTTCACAAATTTTTGTATTTTATTGTTTGAGGTAATTTACACAATAAAAAAAAGTCCAAAGAGCAACTTTAGATACCACCACAACCAGAGTTGAACATGTTATTTTTACTTATTTTTTTCCCTAATTTATTAAACTACCTCAAACAAAATAAAAATATACTATATGATAAGCAAAAGCAAATCAAGGAAAAATACATTATTTCCACAATTAGGGGTTCATAACTGCAGCAACTGTGGTGTGTGTGTGTTTGTGTGTGTGTGTGTGTGTGTGTGTGTGTGTGTGTGTGTGTGTGTGTGTGTGTGTATTGCTTTTTTTTCCAATATGCTGCCTAGCACCTTTACAATAAAAAAACACATTCCACTGCAATACTCACCTTATCCCATATACGCATACAAATCAATGATGGCATTTCAAAATCAGATGCAATCTTCTTTTACTTCATAAAATTAGCTACAAAGAATAGATGAGATATCATATACATACAACAGTTAATCACAGAGGGATCTCATGATGCATGAAACTCCATTTTAACTACTAGCCATTAATCTCCATTAATCCTCATAAGATCAAATGAGCATGCAGACAAAGTCTCTGTCCATGTCCTCTTTAAAATATCATCAAACGGTTCAAAAGTAGAAAATATCTTAAATCTTAAACCCCCTTTGGGTGTGTTTGGACGCTAGCATCAGATGAAAAAAACTTGTCAGCTGTGAATCTAAGTAAGGGAAAGAAGAGAAGAAAAAAGGCAAAAGGAGGACAAAAAGGAGGGGGAAAATATTGAAGAAAATTACAATTGTTAGCCTCTTTGGGATTCGGAAGTAACATTTGATGTTCTGAACCTATTCTCTAGCGGTTTTCTAAAGTAGAAATGTGTTTGTTGTCTAAGAGCTTGAACTTCTGTCCTGTTAAACATTTTGTTTTTTTTTATGCTATGTTAGATGTGAATAGGTTTGACAGAAGTTTGATGTTGAAAAAAACATTATTTTTGTGACACAGAAGACATTAGTGTTAATGGTTATTCAGAATCGAATACATGTCTTCCTGATTCAGAGGCAATCATTTTTGATATTCAGGATTTGTGTAAAATTAAGGATCTGGAAGGGCTAGCTTGATTTTTTTTATCCTATCAAAGATGTGGATCAATTTCAGAGACTGGTTGAACAGGGCCTAACTAGATTAGCAACTGAGACTTTGAGGTCAGGTCATATAAGTAATGATAATCTGAGTAGCAATGAACATTTGGAAAAGAATCTGCTTGAAAACAAATCAATAGTCATTAAAACATCTGATAAGGGAGGCTGTACAGTTGTACTGGATTCTAAAACATACAAGAATCAGGCTAAGAGACAGATATCTGTTACATACACTGTGTTGAAAAATGATTACACTAAATAATTTAAATCTACTTTGATGAAATTGGTGAAAAAGGGGGTGGATAAGAGAGTTTTGACTAGAAAGCCAAAGTACATAGGGGGTTAAATCCTCTAGGACGGAGCCTGGTTGTAGTGGGGATCAGATCTCACAGACTTGTCAGTGGCTGGATTATCAGCTACAGTTACTAGTTTTGGGACTGTCCAGTTATTTGTAGATTTTAGTTGGAATGATGGGGGTATTTGGATGTACAACATTTATACTGTTCAATTCTGCACAAATTGGGGATCATTCTGGCCACCTATTTTTTTTAGATAGTGACAGCTAGTATAGTGTTGCACATTAAACAATTATTATTGAGATTTTGCAGTATTTATTGACTCACATTTTTTATGGTAATTGCTATCTTGAATAAATGCAAGCTGCAATGGGAGCTAAATGTTCTCTCCTCACCAACTTATACACGGGTAGGTGGAAGCAGTCCCACGTTTTTGGGGACAGCATTCTATTCAGACTACACATTCATTTTTTTTTCACGTTATATAGATGATTTGTTGTTTATTTGCACAGGAGCACTTGAGGATTTGTCAGGTTTTTTTAGCATATTTATGGCAATGAATTTGATCTAAAATTTACTGGGCATTGTAATAAGTTCAACGTTAATTAAAGAGGGGCAATGGGGGGGGCGTGGCCGACTGGCGTACGAGATGGCGGCTTAAACCCGAAGCTCCGTGCAAGAGGGGCAATGGATCTATATAGCCAGAATTATATAGAAAACTGATTTTGGGTAATGTAATGTTCAGGATATCCCAGGGACACTATTAAATGTATTCCCATGGGATAATTTATTAGCTTGCATAGGGGTCTGTGAAGACGAATTTGAAATGGAAGCTAATGAAATGTATAGCAGATTCTTGGACAGAGGTTATTCTAGATCTATTTTAGAGCATACTGCATTGCTAAAATAAAAAATAGAAATTAATTGTTGAAGGTACAACACAGAAATGATAAAGAAGAGTACAATATTGTCTTCTCTATTGAATTTAGTATGGAACATAACAAAGTTAGGAAAAGTTACATAGTGATGCTATCTACTCAGAAATCTTAAAGAAAGTGGTTAACCCCTTCATGACTGAGCTAGTTTTCAGGTTCTGTTCATAAATGACTGACACATTTTTTACATTTTTGCTGTGTGATTCTTCCACAGCAGTAATATACTTTCTTACTAAATGTACCCACACATATTATATATTGTTTTTTAGAGGACAGATAGGGCTATATAAATGATGTTCGAATTTGGGTTTGTTGTTTTTGCCTATTTGCGACCTGTTTGGTCAAATTTCCAGTGGATCGAATTACTAAACTGGTGATCAATAATGTGTGTCTATTACTGCTTTTGCTTTAGTGAAAATGTAAGAGTTTATACACCTAATTGGGTAAATTAATTAGCTTGCAGTATTAACATATGTTAGAAAGTACCAACGATGACAACGACGCGATAAAACAAAAAATAAATAGAAATAATTTTTTTAAAATGACACCTGCCGCAGAATGGCATTTTGACAGAAGGCTCCGACCAACTGTTTACAGTTGTAACAGGTGAGCCATGATTGGGCAAAGTCATCATGCCTTTGCCCAATCATGGCTCTCACAGTTCTCTGTGCCCTGATTGGGCAAAGTCTTGCACCTGACCCATGGTCAGGTGCAAGACTTTTGACTCTGCAGACAGTTGGCGACTTATGCGCACTGTGCCCTTCAGCATGCTCTGACCCCGCTCTGTCATTTTACGTGGCCTACCACTTTGTGGCTGAGTTGCTGTTATTCCCAGTTGCTTCCACTTTGTTATAATACCACTAACAGTTCACTGTGGAATATTTAGTAGCAAGAAAATTCACAGAACACTTGCATCCAATCATTTGGAGGGGTGTCCCAATACATTTGGGAATATAGTGTATGTCAGTTGCCATTGTAGATGTAAACATTACAGTAAAGCGACCCTGTTACTAGAATAATCATGCAAACCAAACTGCCCCCTGCAAAGAAGAGAATTGATTTACTTCTCTTGCCTCTCATACCCCCAATTTGCACGGTATTACCGTGCAAATTGGAGGTATGATGGTTATTAAGTCGCGACCCAAGTCGCACTGCAATGGAACACACGGCATTGCGGTACTGCACATTCTGATGCAGGTGATAGAATTGTGGGTGGGAGGTGCGTTTGAGGTGACATTCAAATGAAAGGCAATGCAATGCACCTCCCACACTAGAACATGCAGTGGGACTTGCATGGAACTGTGTGATTAACGCAATGTACTAGTGTGAACGGGCCCTCAAAAACACTGAAAGACACACACAACCACAGACACAATCTCACACACATTCTCACAGACACATACAGACTCCAAAAAAGAAATGTAATTTGTTTTTCCTTTTTTTTAAGATTCATCCAGTCTCCTTACCTTACGAGAACTGGAGTGGATCCTCAGTCTGGGGTCCAATCTACTGTGCTGTGAGGGAGCTCCATCCATATGTGCATTGCTTGTACAGTGCCCTTGTGCACCCTGTAGAGATGCCAGGAGCCAGAATGTGACATCACTCCGGTCCAGGCACCTCTACAGGGCATGCAAGGAAGCTGTAAGCAGTGCAAGTATGGATGGAGCTCCCTTGCGGCCATACCCACAGCCCACCCCACCCCAAGCTGACACTCAGCAACGGGCAGCATATTTCGAATGGCTGTTTGGCGTTAGAACTAACAGTACTGCACTACGGGGGAGGCGGATGAGCCTCTCACTTGTAACCCACTTTTGGGCCTAAAGTGTGTCAAATAAGGAAGATACTAATTAGCAGAAGTATCTTTGAAAAACAGCACAGATTGGTGGTGGGGGCACCAGAAGATGTACAGATTCTCTTCTTTGCAGGGGAATCTTTGAATATTAAAGGTGCATGGCATGTTGTTTTCCTGCATTTTATGTGCATTTGCAACAAACATCAAATGCAAGTCAGCAAAACCACATTGACTTTAATTGAAAAGCAGATATGGCAGTTCAGAGGTTGCATTTGATCTGCTTTGAATTGTGTTGCATTTCATGGATGCACCATTTTTTATTGAGGTGCGTTTGAAATTCAAACTCATGCATTTGCACAGCAAACTCAACGTTTGACAAGAATGACCATTTGAAATGAAGCCATGATGTAATGAAAGGTAACATACTTTAGAGTTTTAATTCTATGCGTTGCCCATGATGGAATCCAAACAAAGCAGACATTCTGAAAGAATTTTAAACTCATACTTTTTTATAATTAAATCAAGACATGACTATAACTAAAAGTAATTTAATAAACAAAGGGGTCTAAAGTAATTTAATAAACAAGGCAGCCGAAGGATCTAGCCGTAGCTTCGGCCGATCCTTCGTCTAGCTTCGGCCCCAGGACCCCTTCGGTTCAGTAGAATAATTGTGATTGTGAATAGCCCGTACAGCTCCCGAACTTAGCCGAGCAGCTCAGTCGAGCCGAACGCATATGCCTCTGCTCGACTGAGCCGCGCTGAAAGCCGCAGCTGAGCCGCGCTGAAAGCTGAAGGGACACTGATCTCCAGACAGCAAACTCTCCCGGGCGCTCCGGGAGTCTCCCGCTCCTGGCCGTCAAGGAGAGATACGCTGCTTTTTCTTTTTTTTTTTCTTTTATTCTGACATTGAGCCGTGTCAGAATAGAAAAAAATAATAATAATTTTTGCCCATAGGATTGCATTGCTAGATTCCTATTGGCTATTTCAATTTGCAATAGCCAATAGTAAACTAGCATTGCACCCGAACTGCAGCAGAGGGCGGGTGCAATGCTAGTTTACTATTGGCTATTGCAAATTGAAATAGCCAATAGGAATCTAGCAATGCATTCCTATGCGCAAACATTTATTTTTTCTATTCTGACACGGCTCCGTGAAAGAAAAAAAAAAGAAAAACCAGTGTTTCTCTCCTGGATGGCCGGGAGTGGGAGACTCCCAGAGCACCCAGGAGAGTTTTTTCTTTTTCTTTTGACAGCAGCAGAGCCGCCACACAATCGTTTTCTATTTTTTTTTGTATTTTTTGTATTTTTCTGTTCTGCTCGGTCCCTCTGAGGGACCGAGCAGAACAGCCGAGCCGAATGCCGCTCGGCGGTTTTCGACTTTTCACTCACTGCTGTTCGGGATCTTTAAGAATAGCCCGAACAGCACTGAGAAGCCTGCCGGGGGTTCGGCTCAGCCGATCCAGATGTTGGATCGGCTGAGTCGAACTCCTTCTGCACTTCGGGTCGGCCGAACATGCTGAGCATGTTCGACCGACCCGAAGCCACACGAACCCACCCGGTGTACGGCTGATTTCAGCCGATATACAGCTGGAATCAGCCGTACCAGCCTGAAGTGAATAGCCGAACAGCGTACTACGGCAGCTTAGTGAATAGACCCCTTATTGTTATTGCTATCACATGGGGGGATAACAATCCCCCTATATAATAGCAAAGGCACACTGACAGGTCCTCTTTATGGAGACATTAGGGGTCACTAAGACCCCTAATGTCACCTGGGGACCCCAAAAGAAGCTGATGAAGCAGAGATCTGCTTCATGAGCTTCTTCTCTCTGGCTAAAGCAGCCAGATGACTGACAGATGAATGCGGAAGTGATGTATTACACATGACTTCCGTATTCACAGTATGGAGGGAGAACAGCAAGGAGGAAGATGCTGATTTCCCTCCCATCTTTCCTCCTGACGCCCTCCTGAGCTGGTCCCGGGCCGCAGATGGGCTAGTGGATCCTGTGAGTGAAGGTGAAGGGTCAGGAGGGGGCGGCACTCATGGCGGCACTCGAGGAGGGGGTTCGCGCAGCAAGCACATACATACCATTGGTAGGCTATAGAGCTGCCGATCGTATGTATGTCAAACAGCCTGTAAAGAATGGGCGGGTCTGTTCTGCCCGTGTGCGCGAGCAGATAAAAAGCGCCGTCTCATGACGGCAACCCGCCAATGTGAGTCCGCCATCC
>NW_017307198.1:431022-436247 GCF_000935625.1 Nanorana parkeri
TGAGCATGTTCGGCCGACCCGAAGCCACGTGAAGCCACCCGATGTACGGCTGATTTCAGCCGATATACGGCAGAAATCAGCCGTACCAGCCTGAAGTGAATAGCCGAACAGCGTCCGGCTCACTTCACTTTAGGTCGGTCTTTCACTCGGCTGCCTACGGCAGCTTAGTGAATAGACCCCAAAGAGTTACTTCAATTACATGTAAAACTCTTATGAGTGCAGATGGCCCTTTCTGATTAAGAAGTGAACCATATTTACTTTTTTAGTCTACGGGGCTTTGCAGCTCAAACAACTTACATATTAAATTTGTGAACAGCTTGGTCACATGTGGTTTTGTTCTGCAAAGATGACCTTCATATTATCTACTGCAAATTTCAGGAACATTTTGGTTTTTATTTTTAACAAACAAAATGTTTATATAGTTCTGTAACATTAAATGAGGGATCTAATCTGGTATTTGAGATACAGCAGAATTTTATTTAACTGTGATATACATTAACCCTTTTGGTGCCAGAGCCATTTTTGCATTGCTTGCACACATGTTTAAATGCACATTTTAGTCCCCAAAAAATAGTCTGAAGTCCCCAAAATGATATGTTTTCTGAGAACAGAGACCCTGAATAATAAAATTGCAGTTGTTGCATTGTTTTGTGTCACACAATATTAGCACAACTGTTTATTGAACCCACATTTTCAGTAGAAAATGCAATTAAGTTAATTTTATTGCACACAAATACAGTATAACACCAAATCTTTAAAAAAAATTATAAAAGATGAGGTTGAGTAAATGCATACCAAACATGTCAAGCCACAAAATTGTGTACACCTGTAAAACTGTGAAAAGCTTTGGTAATCAAAATTGTCCATAGGCAATCCTTTAAAAGCCTTTAGATGCCATCAATTTAGAGTTAACCAGTAAGGGTCCACTGAACAGTAGGGAACATAACTAACAACCTTAAGGTGCCCATACACTGCACGATTCTCGTACGAGAATCGCGGTAAATTCCCGCAATCGTACGAGAATTGTGCCGTGTATGGAAGGCGTGCGACCATTTTTACTGTACGGTCGCATGTCTTTTGTCTAAGGAGCATGTTCGAAAACCAGTCGAAAATCTTACGATTTTTGGCTGGCTCGTGGTATGCCTGGGAGACAAATGCCGAACGGGCCGGAGTGCTCACGTGCACACTGCCCATTCAGCATTGCGGTCATCGCAAGCCCGCCCCTCAGAGGGGCGGGCTTGCGATGATCGCAAGTACGATCTACCTGTCCAAGATGGGCAGATCATACGTTTTGAATTATTAATCACTATTCTCTAAATACATTATTTAAAGTAGAACTCCGGGCAAAAATGTTCTTAACCCTTGCATTGGAGCTGTCCCCGTACTGCAAGGGTTACAAGCTTGTTTTTGTCTATGCTCACCCGAACCGCAGAGCTGGCTAGCTGCTACTCCAGTCCCTGAACCTCTCTCCTCCTCCACTGCAGCAATGGCATGTTCCTCGCTGTCCTCACATCTTATAGATGGTGTATAGAACCTGATGACTCAGGCCTCATTCACACCAGACACAGTTCATTCTGGCCCGATTCTGGACAGAACGCACTGCATCGCATTGCCGCCGGCTCACTATGTTGTGGGGCAGGAGGGGGTGTGGCGGTCCACTGGAGTGAATGGCACTGTAGCCACGCCCTCCGGCCGCAATACGAGTGGCCGCACAGGAACGCAAGGCACATTATGCCTGCGGTCCGATACGAATAAAATGCTGCAAACACTATTTTGTTCGGACTAGACCAGACTGCAGGTATAATATGCCTTGCGTTCCCATGTGGCCAGAGGGCATGGCTATGGTGCCATTCACTTCCCCTCCTGCCCCACAAATAGTGAGCCAGCCGCAATGCGATGCAGTATATCTCTATTTTTTTTTTAACTAATTCACTTTAATAATACATAGCATTAATGCATGCTTTGTATGACATAAATCGATGGACCTGAATACTTTCTGGGGTTAAGGAAAAAGATCTCCTCCATGAGAGTTCTTTGGCACTGTTTTTATATCCATGGCAACAAGGAATCATTCCTGTCCAACATATTTATATAGCACAAATTAAGAAATGATTATTTTCTAAAAAACAGTGTACCTAGTGTATATTTTATTGCAAACCTGACACTGTGACTAAATTTAAAGGTTATAAATGAGGTAATTTGTTTAAGAAGAAGACTCATTTTGACATATTAAAACAATACAGGCAAAAATGTCTAGCTCAGTTTTCATAGGTGCCTGACAAGTTCCCATTGTATCGCCTATAATTAATTGAGACACTATACTGTAAGCTTGAACAGCAGGGATATAAAATGCAGTGTGCTCTGACAGACAAATATATACTTAATTATACTATTTTTATATTTTCTAAATGGTTTCTATACTTAGCTACTACATCTATTAAAGGTCAATCAAATATAAATCAAATATGTTAACATTGGTAATGTAAGGTAACATATTATTTCACAAGACGCAGGGCAATTTAAAAAGTGCAGTAACCCACAGTATCCTATCAGAATTCACCCTTCTATGATCTGAGTACAGTAAATTAAACTGTGACTGGCTGCTATGAGTTACTTTGCACATTATCATTATTCTGACTTCAAAGATAACCCCATAAAAACTGAAATGGAAATTGTAATGAAAAAAATATGACAATGGCAATGACAATATGATAAAATCCCACTAAAAATACAAGTTGTATTAAATAGTAGGGTTTTTGACTTACCTGTAAGATCCTTCTCTTGAAGTACAGTACAGGACAAAGGTCAATAAGGAAGTATGGGTTATATAGTGGTACCGTCAAGTGACTTGGACACAGGTCAGAGCTGTCCGGAGCCTAGATAACCCCTCCCACTACTGCAGATCCTCAGTTATTTATAAGCAATGAACACAGAGGACACATGCTGTGTCATGTACTGTACTCCAAGAAGAGGATTTTGCAGGTAAGTAAAACATCCTATGTTCTTGATTGTACAGTACAGGACACAGGCCAGTAAGGAAGGATGGGACGTCCAAAAGCAATTGTGAAAGGAGGGAATGGCACAAAACAGATTTAAACTATTCGGCCATCTGAAGAACCAGATGACCAAAATCAACCTGGGCTTAAATGGTGTCAAGAATAAGCTCCAGATATTCCAGGCGATGGACTGGTAAAAGGGAGGACCTCTGATAGTTTATTATCCACCCAAAGTGTTCTAGTAGGAGAACAGACTTGCGAACGTTTGCTATTAAATCCAAGGCTGAGTGAACCAAGGCTGAGTGAACAGGAGATCGTCTAGGTAACTGACTACAAAAATCCCCTGACGATGCAATGGTGCTAGTTTTGGTGCCAATACTTTTGTATACACCTCTGCAGCCGTGGCAAGACCGAACAGGAGGGCCACAAACTAATAATGTTCTTTCCCTATCACAAACAGCAGAAACCGCTGGTGAGCAGGAAAAATGGGAACATGCAAGTAGGCATCTTTTATTTCTAAGGTCAAACAATCTCCCTCCTGCAAGGAAGCAATGACCGAACAAAGATATTCCATCCAGAACTTTCAGACTATCAAAAAATTGTTTACATGTTTTAAGTCCAGAATTGGACAAACTCTTCCAGTTTTGGCACAGTAAATAGATTTGAGTAAAACCTCCTGAACCGCTCCACCCTAGGTACAGACTTTACAACACCTGAGTCCAGAAGACATCCGAGTACTGTTTGCAAAGCCTTGGCTCCTGGGAGGAGACAAAGGAAGATTGGAGAGCATGAACCAATTCGGGGGAAGGGAATGGAGCTCTCTCTTGTATCCCTCTGATACAACCGCTAGGACCCATATATCCTGGACCTCCTGTACCCAAAGACCCACAACCCTCAGCCTACATCCCCTCACTTGAGAAAGTGGGGGCGCTCCTTGATTGTGAAGACTTATAAAACATTATTTAGATGATTTACCTGACCAAGACCTGCGTTGTTCCTGAGCCACTTGTTTAGATTTTGCAGAGGCTGAAGGTGATGGCTTGTTCTGTGAGCCTCCTGGTTTCTGCTTACTAGGAAGCAGCCTACTTTTGCCTCCTGTAATAATTTTAATAAATGTATCCAACCCCTCACCAAAGAGACGTCTCCCAGTAAAGGCTATTTGTCTAAGTATTTATTACAGGCAGGCTCTTCCAAACAGTATTTAAGCCATAGGAGTCTAGCATTTGGTTTGACATAAGATCTTGCTTTGACAATTGGTGCAATACAACAAGTAAGGCACCCCCACATTATCATAAAGTTCTTGGAAGCAGACCGAACTTTTTTTACATATCCTGATCAGTAGGCACTGTATTAGGATTCATGGACATAGCCTTTTGTTCAAACAGTCAAGGTTTGACAGATCTCCCGCACTGCTACCACAAGCTGGAGATCAGGCCCAATGACGAAAAAAGAAGACTTAAGATGCTTCCAGATGCTTATCCATAATGCTGCATCTACCTCTTGTTTTATTGAGGAGTGCCCAAATGCTGGAGGAAGTGCTTGGTGGTGAAAACAGCTCCTCAGGATGTT
Organism: Nanorana parkeri; assembly: GCF_000935625.1. Taxonomy (NCBI): domain Eukaryota; kingdom Metazoa; phylum Chordata; class Amphibia; order Anura; family Dicroglossidae; genus Nanorana; species Nanorana parkeri. The sequence continues at coordinate 435,588 of NW_017307198.1, forward strand.
GCCAGTCAGGAAACAAAAGTAGAGCAGTAGCAGTAGAAAGGAGACTGTGCTGGCTGGTATCATTGCAGAAATCTGATCCATAAATGCTGACCTAGAGGATGCAAAATTATCCATGCTAAGACAGGATGAATGTGCAGCTTGCGCTTGCGCGGCAGGAACAGATGACATTAGAAGGTGGATCAACAGACAAAACATCCACATTAAAGTCCCTAGCGAAACCATTGGTAGCCCACTAAGAGCATTACCAGCTGCCATGTCATGTTCTTTTTTTACCCCCAATGCACGTATGTTTGGTATCCACCATGTAAGGGGGTCTTATAGGCACTCACAGACTCTAGCTGCTCCAACCATTGCTTCAGCCGCCTGTTTACCCTGTGCCCCTGGCCTGCATCTTCCTCCTAATCAGCAGCAGACACACGCTCTACATTTAAAACTGCTGCAGGGGGGCCCTCCAAGATGGTCACCGAAGGCTCTACTGTGCATGTGCCCATGCAGTAAACCAGCTATGAAAAAAATGGCTGCCAGAGAAGTGAGTGCAAATCTGTGTATGTGAGGAAATTTAACCCAATTTAACACGTTCCAGTAAAAAGGAAATCAGATCCCACAACATACAAAATGAAAAATAATCTTTTTTTTCTGAAACTAATATTCCTATTCCAG
>NW_017307198.1:436360-444523 GCF_000935625.1 Nanorana parkeri
AAGGAAATGTTCTGGTGACCGCTACCTAAGATTAAAATTCCCCTAATTTTGGGAAAATGTCCTATAATTTTCTCTTGCATCTCCAAGACAGTAAGTGAAGGAAAATATCCCTAACCGTACACAGGCAGCAGTAAAACCCGATATGGGTTTTACCCGTTTCCTACTCTATTCATAACTAAAACAAAAAAAAAAAGAACAAAAAAAGTTTAGACTATGCATACACTTTAGGAATTAAATCACAGTTATAAACAAAGCTAACTAGGTTAACTAGTTGTCAGTTATAAAAGTGATGTAGCCAAAGGAAAAATGGACAACCTGTATCAGCAAAGAATAACAGTGGTTGCAGCTGAAGTTCACCAACAGAAATAGATGTATGCTTAACCGGATAGTTTTTAAATGTTTTAAAATGTAGTATCTAATTAAGATAAAACGGAGTCATCAGCTGTATGACTTTAAGGAAAAAATAAAAATATACCTCACAAATGTGGAATTTATAGCAGAGCTGATATTCAAATCCTACGTGTGTCGAGGGCAATGCACAAAGTAGTAATAGAAAAAAGTAACATTTTCAGACAAGTAATCTTTACACTGCATTTCCTACATCTAGACAGGTTCACAATTGAAGAAACTAAAGGATGTCTTCAATCCATAATGCATGTTGTCAGTTAATAACTATGGTTGGGTACCCATAATGGAATGAGTAGCTAGTCATTGGGTTTGAACCTCACCCTTGCTTGACAGATGGCCAAGAAAGGCACAGTAATTTAACAGTACCAGGTTTATCCTATTTTGCAAATACCATTCCTTCATACTTTTAACATATTTATTGGAATATTGTCTCAAATTCAATAGCTGTATAAAGGTAAGAGTGATGAAGCCAAATGCTTCCCACTACTTTCCTAGTCCTTAGAGCTAAACATACGGATCTTTTATTTTAGAAATATTAAGTATTTATAAGCGTTTAAAGGGTTTTGAAACACACCTGTATACATACAGTAAATGTTCTCAAAGAACAAAGATGTACTGTTTGTGTATTAGCGCATCATTGTGTAGGCTTCTTCATGCTGACAGACAGGGGCAGTATTCAATTCTGCTCAGCACTGTATCCATACTGATATTTCTTCACCATATTCTGTCACTGAACAACTGTGTCAGGCTGAGCTATAAGAGCTTGTGTATGTAGCCAAGCTAAATTAGTTCAACATATATTCCTATAGTAAATCCATTACAGCAATTATTCCAAAACTTGTTTTCTAGTCACAAGAATATTTAACGATTTGTGGATATTTACACAGATAGCTAAACAGGCATACTAAGAAACTAGTGACAGGAAACAATGCCGGAGCCTCCACGTGCAATATCGGCCAGTTGCAATGGTAACGAACACACTGAAGAGGCAGCTCCCACAGGTCAAAGGACCTTCAATCTGAGAGACAAAAAACAAAAAGGAGCGCCTCCATAGTGTAAAACGAGGTTTTTACACTAAGGTTCTGAGGAAGGGGGCGTGCCCCAGAAACATGTAAACCGAGACCACACAGGGGCAGTGGACATTGATGCTGCACATCTTTTCAGACTTCCGCTGCTAGATGATTTGACATCCCATTGTTTTCTACATGCCTTTTTACTACCAACTTCTTGTAAGTACAATATAGTTGTGCGTTTTTATCATTAAAATTTGTTTTACACTATGGAGGCGCTCCTTTTTGTTATTTGTCTCTCTAATACTAAGAAACTGGTTACTCCACCAATGGATTAGTGAGGTTGGAAAACATGCACATTAGCGGATTCTCCATTGCAAGAGGTAGGTAACTCTGAAGGGGGAAATCTACTTTAAAGGAGAGCTTTAATTGGTTCTGAGTGGGATCTTTTAGACATTCAAACACTAACTGTGCAAGCAGACTTTTTTCCACAAGAAAAATAAAAATAAAGCAGAGGTCACTTCACGTGTTGCAAAAGAATATAGAAGGCAACTTCTAATGGCACTCCTCTGTATTTGTACCTCCCCATGAACTTACTAAATTCCAGTAAGCTATTCATTATTTTAATTGAAGATTGCAGTACCGCAGTTCCTTCAGCATGTGCATGCCGTTTGTTGCATTTGCTTTTTCACCCTGCTACTTCTAGAATCCTCTGTAGCTGGCAATGTACTAATTTCCCATTAATAACCTACAAGTATATGATGAGTCATGGGCTGCTAGCCTCAGTTCTATATGAATATATGGAGAAATTATATTGATAATAATGATAATGCTAACTTGGTTACAATACTAAGCTTAATATTTTGGAGGCATTTATTCCAGTTTGCATGCTGTTTTTTCAGGCTTTTTGGCCATCGTCACTGCAAGGTATGGAAACCATGGTGTTCTATGGAGTAGGGCTTGGACCCAATGAAACAGTATAACCATACAGGTTATGGCGGGAAGGGGCTAAAGATATCCAAAATTCCTTCAACCGCATCAGTGCATAGCACAGTTACCGTATTTTTCGTTCCATAAGACGCACTTTTTTCCCCCAAAAGGAGGGGGGAAATGTGCCTGCGTCTTATGGAGCGAAGACCTATCGCCCGACGCCCGGGACATGTAGTTTCCGGCGTGAGTAGTTTTTTTTTGTACATTCAGCCCTGCTCCTGACAAGCAGAGCTGAATGTACAGTGGGAGCCGCTGCTCGTTTAATACAAGTAATCTAATTAGATCACTTGTATTAAATCGAGCGGCGGTAATCGTGTCCGCCCTGACGTTGTTTTCAGGGTTCCTCGCTCCTCTGGGGGACCGTGACACATCACAGTCCCCCATAGGAGCTCACCATAGAGCCCCTTGAGCAGATGAAGAACATCGTTCTTCGTCTGCTCTGTGTGATTACTGAGACCGTGGTGCTGTAATCGCAGCGACACCTGTCTCAGCAGTCACTAACTGCAGCTTCTGTGACAGAATTTCTGTCACAGAATCCCTGCGTCCTATTGTGCGGAGCGTCTTATAGACCGCTAAATATGGTAATCCTTCTTAGAAGAATATTTTAAAAAATGTTACTGTGCAATGTAGTGTTTGATCTACAGTGAATATTCTACCAAAATTGGGGTGACATCATATGAGCAATTTTACACAAAGTATTTATTTTTATAGAAAAAGATGTGTTACCCCTGCTGATTTGCATCAGCTCAACATAGAAATGAGTGAGGGATTACCCCAGATGCATGTGACAGAAAAAAAATTGTTTCTATGTTGACCTAATGCAGCTCAACACAGGAGAGAAATGCAGAGATTCCCTGATAAGAAGAAGGTTGTAGGAAATGCAAATGTTCTTCTCCTTTATTGGAGCAAATACCCCATCAATTTAAATCAGTGCAATGCTTCCATGTGTGCGTTTCCTGAAGCCTTTACTTTGTAACCTGTTCTCTTTCTCTCTCTTTATCGGCATTCTGAATAACTGGTCATATTTAAACTATAGTGAAGTGAAATATCTTAATATTGGCATTTTTAACACCAGGATTTCTGAGAGGCAGACAGGAGAGGGTTTCAGCATCAGTTTCATTAATGAAACAACCCATTCCCATGTTTCATAATGATTACACTGTTGTTGAATGGAGTGGTGGAGGGGGTAAAAAAAGATGAAGACTGGGGAAGGAGGTATTAAAACCTGTTGATGTTAACTCCATTAACAAGCATAGCTTAACTTTAACCACTTTGGGACCAGAGCATTTTTTTCATTTTTTGCACAGGTGTTAAAATCATAATTTTTGTCTAGAATATTACTTAAACCAACAAACAATGATATATTTTCTGAAAGACCTGTAGAAAAAAAATGGTAGTTGCAAATTTTTATGTTGCATAATATTTTCACAAATGTTTAGCAGGCTGATGTTTTCAGGAAAAAATACACTATAAATAATTTCAGTGCACACACAGCATATTATACCCAATTTTACCACTCATCAATTTAGAGCTAACCATGAATGATGGTCCTAGAATTACTGTTCTCACTTCGGCATTCACAGCAACGCCTAACGTGTAGCACAATCACTGTTTACATATTTGTGCATTTGTATTTGAGGAGTGGGGCAGCAGGGTTTCTTTTAATAGTTTTTTTTATTTTATTATACTTTACTTCTTACCACTTTAAGCCCAGGATGTAAAGGTACGTCATATGCTCATTAAGCAGTTAAAGTCAGAAATGGCAAGCTCCATATTTCTATTAGCATAGGTTTAATTTAATAATCATCTATTTATATTAAAAATATATGTGAGTATCTGTATTTTTACTTTTTAATGAAAGTTGAACTACAGTTAAAAAAAATAATCTTCCAGTCAGAAAAAAAAAATTAAAAAACAGTTTTTGTCTTGCAATACTCCCCTTTAAACTGAAACTGTCCCTAGCAGTACCTCTCTTCCACTACTAGATAGCCTCAGCCTTCTGGGTAGAATGATGGCCAGCATTTTTCAACCTACCTTAGCAGTAAAGAAAAACCCCTTAAGCCACTGCCAGAGGAGGAGAGGAAAGAAGGAAAATATATATATAGAAAATATATATAGGAGGTAGAGGTGGGGAGTATATTTTTTGGTTAACAAGATTTCCTTTAAAGTCCTACTGCTTACTGGTTATATATTAATGTTCAAAAAAATTTAGTGAAAAAGCTGTAATTGCTGCTATAGTTGCACAATCTGGTTTCTTGCTGTTATTTTATGTGCATACAGTATAATTGCATGTCATGGAATGTACTTAACCTTTGCTCATATAACACACATAGAGTAAGGCATAGTGCTGTACATTTTACACTGTTGGTTTCTTGATTAGAAATTGAGTGATTGAAATTAGTTCAATCAAAGTACCTCATATAGAGTTTCCATATTTTGGATACCAGATGTAAAATCAAGTCACCTAAATGTAAGATCAAACACGTTCAAGCACAAGATTTTTTTTTTCTGCCTGCATCTCTGTGCGGTTTTTCTCTTTGTGGTTTTTCTCTTTGTGGTTTTTCTCTTTGATATCTACTTGGTCTGACAATGTGGCTAGATGCTTTGGGTCCGTGATGCAATGCTAACCACACATGGAAAGGACTTCAGAGCCAGAGAGGCTGCATAATACATGTGTGAGTGAACTGCTTGTCTTATACCTCCCAGTGTGATCCTGGAAATAAAATCCCCGGGGTAATATAGACCTAAATATGGACATAAATGATATAGGTCACTCTTTTATGCAATCTGTTTAAAATGAACGTTTACTTTTTAAATGGTTTTTAGATAAATGGTATTATGTATCTTGTTAGTATGAGTACATACTTAAAGCATAACTAAGCTGTAAAAACAAAGAGACATGCTATGTCTCTTCTGCAATAAAGTAAACCTACCGGCCTGTGCACAATCTGCTTTAGAATCTGCACTGAAATGTGCATGAACAGCTCAGTGTATGTTCTCCACTTACCTCGATGTCAGCATGAATAAACTCCCATGCTTGTGCACAGAATTCGCACCATTCCAGCCCGTCAAGATGTTTCAAGATCATTAACCCAGTAGAAGACTAGATCAAGATGTTGGTGCCATCAAGGGAGGGTGAGTTTTGTTCCGTTTGAAATGTGTTCCTCATATGATAAAATATAGATATTGATGATGTACATGTAATGTACAGTAAAGTAAAATAGACACCTCCCCACCAAAATAAAATTGTAATACACTTTTAGTAATAGCACCCTGTAACTAAACGTTTGTCCTCAGAGACAGGACACATTGCCCAAACATGTGTTTCCCAGTAAGGGGAAGTGGAAACTTAAGTTTTTTACTGGTGGGAGTTTCCTGTCAGTTACACCAGTTTCCTCAAAGTGATAAGTATCCCCTGTTTCATTGCACGTAAAAGAGATCATTCTGAGAGCCATAACCTGGATCATAATAGATTAAAATGATCTAGTTCATGTTCTTGTAACAAGTAAAAGCAACTACAATGTGGTCAGAGAACAACCTGCATGATTCTGTTGATAGTTTTGTAGGAAGATCTAACAGCACATTTTGTACTTTATCAGTTGTGATTTTAATCAGAATTCTGTACCGTACCTTTGTATCTATGTTGGATATACAGTATTACTGTTTAGTCAGTTACACTCCTGTTCTCTCAAAGTTATGAGTGTCTTCCATTTCATCGCATCAAATCCTCAATAAAGAGGGTTAACTGCTTGTTTTTGTCTATGCTCCCATAGGCTCCAAGGCTGGCACCCGCAGTCTCTTTTCCTCCCCCCCCCACACGGGTGGTCTAAAGCCGGCTCACATAATCACCTCCCATTGCCCCGCATTATGTGCGAGAAGGGAGAGAGGTGGGCGCCGACCGCTGGGTGAGTTTGAATCAGGTAAGTAAGTTGACCATACCCCTACACCAAAATCAATAGTTAAATAGTTAAACCTTGCAGTACAGGGGTAGCGCCACTTCAAGGGCTGTTTTCTACCCTCAGATACACTTTAGACCACTCTGTTATCACTCACCCTACAACTGTGGAGCGACATCACTGACCAGGGTTTCCACTGAACCAACAACTAGATGCACACACACACATATACTTTGAGCACTGAAATTCTTTAAATATGTGTAACACCCAGTAACAATTATGATGGTAAAAAAATTATTGTGCTGTGTACAGATAATACATATGAAACTCACTTTTTACTCCTCATATTTGCTGTAACAGATTAGAATAGTCAGACATAGCATTTTAAGAGTTTCGCTACTCAACCCATGTTTGGCAAAAACACTTGAGGTTTGCATTTGGACAGACTGTCATAAAGCTTTTCCAAACTGAAATCCGATTTTCCTTTTCTCAACTATCCCGCTCTCTTGGCACATCAGCATAAAATAATTATTAAGAAGAAGTTGTCAAGAGTACAAACAGCTGTTCACTTACTCAGTAATTACATGGCTGAAGTTGTCATGATGACTAAAATTAAATTTTTTCACCAAGTAATTCCTAACTGCAGTAAGTAGGCAAGCAATTAATTTTGTCTATTATTATATTAATATTAGCATGAATGATTTTATAGTGCAATAATCTCCAATGGTGCATTTCCAATGGCATGCACATCCACTTGCATAGAAAAACAGATGTAACATCTACAAGATATAAAAGGACAGAGAGCTCAGCCCATATAAGCTTTCACTCTAGATGGATTGGGATAAACACTAGAAGTCAGGGTATAATATGCTGTGTATAAAAGGACAGTATGTGCCTTGTCATATAGTAAAGTAGGAAGTTGTGCTGGATTGGTGAGGTAAGTTTAAATAATGCTTTTAAAGATTTTTAAGGCGTTTGAGAGTGCAGAAAAGCATGTAGAAGGACATTTCAGATAGAGATGGAGAACATCGATATTTCATAGCATGAAATGTAACTGAATTAAAAAAAATAAACAAAATATCCCATAACATCAAATTATGCTACATTGTAGTTTTGAAAGAAGAAATACTAAAGGACATTCCAATCAAAACAGATTTCAGTGTTGAGAAGTAACAAATGCATTACATAACTGCCTCCTTAGCACATTCCTTGAAGACTCCATAGTTTTCACTCTTCCACTTTACTTTGCCTGTACAACATTTGATAACTTTCTATTTTGAATTTGAATGAACTCAGGAAAACTTGTAAGGCAAAATTAACAGCAAATTTGCTTATTTTTATAAATAAACCCTTAAAATGAATAGATGTTGTAGGGTCTAGAACAGGGGTCTCAAACTCAATTTAGACGGGGGCCACTGGACACATTTTTTAGTCCCGTAGGGCCGCTACTATATACGATACCAGTTTTAATGTATGCACGTTACAAGCGGCAACTGTCACCAATTCAAATTAATGATCGGGTGACAGCTGCTGCATGTAAACGCCTGCACACCGCATGTAATCATATGTGAAAGGATTACATGCAGTTAGGAATCAATCACTATCCCTGGATAAACATTTGTGTATCCAGGGATAGTGATTGTTTTTGTAACTGCATGTAATCATATCACATACGATTACATGCGGTATGCAGGCGTGTACATGCAGTGGCTGTCACCTGATCATTAACTTGAATGGGTGACAGTTGCTGCATGTAAATGCCAGATAAGGGATTCCTGCTGTAGGAAAACGCTAGTTTGTGACACAGGAATCCCTAATCGCACCTGAAATAGTCTGAAATATAGGGGACTCCCCCCCCC
>NW_017307198.1:444561-451548 GCF_000935625.1 Nanorana parkeri
ATAATACACTCCCTCCCCCCCACACACACATAATACACTTCCCCCCTCCCAAGCCCCCAGAACACATAATAAACTCCACCCTCCTGGAGTTTTTCCCACGGGCCGGTACTTTGAGGCCCCCTGGTCTAGAATAATGTAACCACACATAGCAGACATGAAATTAAATGTAAATAAAATGTAGCAGGCATTGCAAGTAACCACTCGCATCTAGCACATGTATGTATATACTGTATGTATGAATATATGAAACCCGCTATATTCTGCCTCAGTCTAAAGTACCTGTATCTAATCCTCACACATCCTTTTAATCATAAGTTAGACATCTGCAGCTGCACATAAAAGGAATTAGTGACATGGGGCAAGACATTTTGGATTTGCAATGTTTATTGAGCTGGAGTGCACTTGGCTGGGGCCCTATAGAGAAACACATTGCCACTGTCTGGATACTCTATATATAGGAAAATAATCAACCTATAATATAATAGGCAGTTATTACAATACATCTCTATGTAATTTGCAGGTCTTACAGAGCAAGATAGACTAATGTAGACTACAATCAATAACATCCCACAATGGTGATCAAATCATAGATTACAGTTTATGTTCTCACAAGCAGGTTTATTCATATACAGCAGCCAGTTTAGAGTCTACATGTGCTGCTCAGCTTTTCTTCACAATAAAGTGCCCCCACATGCAGTTTAGATCCTAACACTACTATGGGGACCTGTTCACACCATAGTGTTGCATTTAGCACATGCTATCGCACAGCGCACTACACTGCTCGCTTGGTGCATTGTGTTGACATTCCCGACAGGTGTGCATTGCAGTACAATGTGTGGTACTGTAATACCTAACATTGCAGGAAAAAAAGTAGTGCGTGTGTTATTTTTTTTACCACAACGTGATGGATGGTATTACAGTACTGCACTTTGTGCTGCAATGCAACACTTGTCTGTCGGGAGGTGCATTGGGGTGTCATTCAAACGACTGAAAATGCAACATACCTAGAGTGCGAAGGGGACTAAACTAAATTCAGAGCACAAAGAAATAAATTGGTAAAGTCCATTATAGTATCACTGTCATGCAAAACATTTTATTATATCATTTTAACAAAAAAGGTTGTTGTATCTAAAATCATTTTTAACCTGTTTTGAAGTTATTAATGGAAGCATAAGACTGAAATGGCGTATTATACCTGTTGAGTTAGTTGGTACAAGTACAATGCTTACTTATCAGCTTATTTTCTTAACTCATTGCAGTCCATAAAATATTTGGTGAATATTCATATACAGGCAGTCCCCGACTTACGGACAACCCGTACTTACGAACCGAGGTCCACAGTACTCCCTAAATGTACCGGCCGCCGCCAGCTGCCGGTACATTTAGGAGAACTGTGGCTGTAGTGGCCTGCTATTGGATATTGTAAAATGCAATAGCCAATAGCAGGCTGGCTATTGCACCCACCCACTGCCTGCTGTCAATCAGCATGGGAGGACCTGATAGAGAACTTTCTCCTTCAGGCCCCTCCTCTGCTGATTGACAGCAGGCAATGGGCAGATGCAAAAGCCAGCCTGCTATTGGTTATTGCAATTTTAAATATCCAATCGCAGGCCTCCTATTGCTCCCAGCATTAAAGTGAAAAAAAAAGAAGTTTAAAAAAATTTAATTAAAAAGACAAAAAAAAGAAAAAAAGTTCAATAAATAAAAAATAAAAATGCAAACAAATAAAAAAATAAAGTTGATAAAATAAAATTAAAAATAGAAACAAAAACCTTTTTTTGTGTGTCATTTTAAATAAAAGGTTTTTTAATTATATTATAATCTTCTGAATAAGGGGAACAGACAGCAAAACAAACATGACCCTTCCCTATGCTATCCAAAACTAAAAAATGTTTTTTTGGCTGGAGTTACACTTAAAAAATTTACCTGTTCCAACTTACATACAAATTCAACTTAAGTACAAACCTACAGTCCCTATCTTGTATGAAACCCGGGGGCTGCCTGTATGTAATTACTCACTTCCTCGGCTCTGAATTTCATCAAATATTTATCACCAAAGGCTTGGGATCATTAGGTTAGTGGCAACAATAAAATGATCCTATGACAATGCGGTACATGAACACCAGTAAAACTATTGGGTGAAGCTAGCAGTGACAGCTAGCTCTGCCCAACTTTTCATAGATGTCATAGTCTGTTAAAAACTCATGAATATCAAATAGATAGCTTAAATTTCAATGTTTGAGGTATTATAAAGATATGGAGAGCTGTTTCTCTTTTATTTCTAAAGCCACACTTATCTACTTTTCAATAGAAGGCTATCATCTTTTAGCTAATTTCCATGTTAAAAAAAACTTTTACATTTTTCTTTACAAGATTATAGCCCCATATTTTGTAGTGCTTAACCATTACAGCCTCCATGTTGTTCTAAAGACATGTTTCTCTTATTAATTACATTCCTATTACTATGTTACTAGTTGCTATATTTGAGAGAAAAGGAGGAGTAGTGAAAATAATGTAATATCTAGTGGAAACACAGAGTTTCTGATATTAGTGAATTTCTAAAACCACAAATCTTACATATTGTTTTCACCTCAATCACAGCTCTCATTTATAAGTGAATGGCAATAAAAAACAAACAACCCAAAAATAAATGTACTTGTCCTTGAATATATCAATCATAAGTCCATAACAGTCCAAAAGTGTGATGATTAGTGCTTATCCACACCAAATAAATTGTAAAATCCCAGTAGACACCAAAGTGGGTTCTACATCATCCACCTTCACTGTGCTCCCATCCTTACAGAAAACTGATAGAGGTGATGTGACATTCTAAAGATATACATAGGTCAAAACAAGGCCTTTAGCGTTGATTCCCCTGTTCTCTCCATAATTCACACATTGGGTCAGCTTGTCATTTCTCCACCATAGCCATGAGGCTTCCAACAATGTCAGTATCCCATCATAGACATAAAAATAACATAGAGGAACTCATAGGGTAAAAAAGCTTTTATTATATAAAAGTGATAAGATGAAAGTGCACTTACATAAAATGTGCTGCATCCAGCACTAAAACTGAATCAAATATACAGGTCAAAAACCTCCCAAGAAAAGGGCTATTTTCTCCCAAGAAAAAAACATTGACAGTGTCAGTAGTCTGTACCCAATACATTCATCATCCATGGACTTCCTCAAGTGTGGTACTTTCTGACTATCCGTGTCACTTATATATACCCAAAGTAAACCAATCCACCTCATTTAAATAAAAACCCTCCCCTTCCTTCAATTCACAGATTGGTTACATATTTCCCATGTGATATAGCCACTTCCTTTCATAGAACCACTCCCAAATGGAGTTATCCACAAATTGCACTGATTGATGACCTATTCCCCATGCCATTTAGTTACTTCCTCCTATATAACCACTCCCATAATGGTGTTATCCACAACCAGCACTGGTTGGTTACATATTTCCCATGTGATATAGTCACTTACTTCCATGTAACCCATTCCATAATGGTATCATCCACAACCAGCACTGATTTTTTACATACTTCACATGTGATATACTAATTTCCTATCATATAACCAAACCCCCTAATGGTTATTCACAACTAGCACTGATTTGTTACATATTCCTCATATGATATAGTCACTTCCTTCCATATAATCCATCCCATTATGTTATTATCCACAACCAGCACTGATTGGTTACATATTCTCCATGTGTTATAGTCACTTCCTTCCATATAACCCATCCGATACTCATAAAGTTACGTAGCTTATAGGAAGTTCATTTTTGGTGACTATGAGTACACAAGCAAGATCAAGCACAATACATTTTTCCAAATTAGTCTGTTTTATAAGAATGAGATTGGGAACTTGCCAGACTGTGTAACAGAATGGAACTAATCTCTACAAGTGCTAAATACATTGTTTCAAAATAATAGCTGACTACAGCTGGAACTAACAACACAACACAGGAAATACTTCAGAAACAAATATGGAATAGTGTCACCTCTGGCTAGATGTTCAGAAGAGATGAAAGAATAATAAAAAATCGGGGACGCTAGCGAGCAGCCGATTAGGATGGACGTCTGCTAAATCCAAAATGGCGGCCGCTCCGGCCGGCCACTCACCTGAGCTGCTGGAATCACCAAACAACTCCTCAAATGATGGCTTCTCCCCTCAGCCTCCAGAGTCACAACAGGGAAACGTGGTCAGAGAAGCAGCCCTCCGGGACAAATTTAAGGTACTCCTGCAGAGGGAACTAAAAACTGCAACTGACAAGCTGGCATCACACTTATCCAAAGACATTAGGGAGCTGGGCACCAGGATCCACGACATTGAATACAAGGTGGATGATATTGTCACAGTAATTGATTCCCATGAAGAAGACCTGCACAGTGTAAAATCTGACCTATCCACCGCCCTGCTTAAACTTGAAGATCTGGAAAACAGAAACCGCAGGGGTAACCTTTGCATTAGGTGGGTGCCTGAACACGTGGACGACTTGACATCCACCGTCACGGCCATGTTCCAGGAACTACTCCTGGGCTACCTACTAGAACGCCTCGTACATCGCGCCCTGGGCCCAAAAGAGGGTTAATGAACCCCCCCGCGACATCATACTCAAACCCACCTTCTATAAAACGAAGGAAGCTATCGCACTGGCCGCGTGGAAACAATGCACCTTGCGCTTCCAGGACTTTGAGTACCAGATATACACAGACCTGGCGCTGCAGACACTCCTGAAGCGAAAAGCTCTGAGGCCCTTCCTCACCACCCTGCAACGCCATGCCATCAACTATAAATGGGGGTTTCCGTTGAGGGCTACGTTTACTTGTTTTGAAATGACTGCATCTGTGCTTTGCCAGGACTAAATTAACACTCTCTCTCTCTGAGCTCCCTCCATTAGTATTCATAATTTATTCATAACCCTCCCTGGACATTGTATTGTGACCTGGAATGGCAGTGCTGGTGTGCAGTGATCTTGTTACAATGACCCACAGGGAGAGGGGTCAGCTCCTTCACAATCCAGCACCAGTGTCAAACTGAGTTTCCTCTGGAGAAAAATTACAATTTGTAGGACTCAGACCTACTAAAAAGTCCATAAAAAAAATATGAAAGCCTGCAATGTGAGTCATGAAAATGTGCACACATATACATAATCACTGCATCTATACATTACCACAACAAATGCTAATCACTTACAAAGGTGGAAATGGACTTTATGGTGTGTCCAGTTACAATACTATCCATGGAACACTCTCCTCAAAAGCAATATTCCCTATGTCCACTCACAATACTGGAATATTCCAATATTGACATTTCCACATGGATACCATCTGAAACTATAAAATTACTGACTATGTCACATACAGCACCTCTTTTGCAAACTATAGAGGGAATTCGGTTGCCATGGTACTCTACTAGTTTCCCTTGATGAGGAAGTGTTAAATTCAATTTAGTAATGTCACACATGGAAGAATATTCTGGTGTTGTGAATGGGCATAGAAAATATTGTCTTTGAGTAAAAAGTATTGCAATTGGACACACAAGCAGCGGCTCTGCTGCTGTCAAAAAAAAAAGAAAAAAAAAACTCTCCCGGGCGCTCTGGGAGCCTCCCGCTCCCGACAGATCTCTAGATCCTTCGGCAGCTTTGTGAATAGACCCCATACTGTATCTAATCGCTGGTATACAAAAAGAATCCAAGCATAGCTCAAATGGTTATATTTTTAAATGGTTCTGGATAGAAAGATTATTTTTCGCTTTGGATTTAAGATCCTCAGTCGTTGATCCATATGGATTTTGAACATTTAATGTATTCCTGAGTAAAACAGCAGGCTTTTAGCCAGGATATGTCTTTTTTTATTTGCACGTTAAAATGACCAAGAAAAATTATCATTTCAATACTTGTTATGCATTATAATTCTGTTTTATCTCACTGCCTGTTTTATCTCAACAATAGAAGACAATGAATAAATTACATTAAAATGCATTTAGAATAGATACATTGTTCTTTATCTGTCCTTTGCTTCCACTGTTACTGACAACAGGGGAAGTTATTTCTAAGATTTAAATGGTAACTGACCTGTCTAATGCTATGTTTTAATAGTTTTCTCAAGCTGTGAAAGCCATATGACATTTAATATACAGCTATGGCAATCACATGCACTGATCTTTAGGAAGAGCAGCTGTGTTAGGAAATAATCTGTTTTTTCCTATTACAAATAGTAAAGTGTAAACTTGTAAAAAATCTCACACAGTTCACCTAATTCAGCACCATGATCAGGTTGGCGGCACAAAATTTATAGTAGTTGCAATTTTTAGCATTGTATTAAAGGATTTGTATATGCTTACTCACATTTGCACCCAAACCTTTCTCACCCCTTCTGGATCATGTCCCAGCATTTTTTTTTTACTTTATTCTCGTAGCGAGAAACAGCTTTTGTTACTCCTATTACACTATGGGGTCTATTTACGAAGCTGCCGAAGGATCTGGCCGTAGCTTCGGCCGATCCTTCAGCTAGCTTCGGCTCCAGGACCCCTTCGGTTCAGTAGAACCGAGAGGGTGCTGTACGGGCTATTCACAATAGCCCGTACAGCTCCCGATCATGGCCAAGCTGCTCAGTCGAGCCGATCGCATATGCATCGGCTCGGCTGAGCCGTGCAGAAAGCCGAAGCTGGCCGAGCGGCCGGCCATTGGCTGGCCGACAGCCTGCTTCTGACAGCTGGGCGGAGCCATCCGTGATCTTACGGCTGGCTCCGGCCACTTTCAGAGAGATCAGCGTCCCTGGTTGCTAACCAGGGACACTGATCTCTAAACAGCTAACTCTCCCTGGTGCCCTGGGAGCCTCCTGCTCCCGGCCGCCAAGGAGAGAAACAATGCCGTGTCTTTTTTTTTTTTCTGACACGAGCGATGTCAGAATAGAAAAAAAAATTTTCCATTGGAATGCATTGCTACATTCCTATTGGCTATTTCAATTT
>NW_017307198.1:451632-471219 GCF_000935625.1 Nanorana parkeri
GGCTGAGTCGAACTCCTTCTGCACTTCGGGTCGGCCGAACATGCTGAGCATGTTCGGCCGACCCGAAGCCACACGAAGCAGGCCGATGTACGGCGGATTTCAGCCGATGTACGGCTGAAATCAGCCGTACCAGCCTGAAGTGAATAGCCGAACAGTGTTCGGCTCACTTCACTTCTGATCGGTCATTCACTCGGCTGCCCTCGGCAGCTTCGTGAATAGACCCCTATATCCACACTTCCAAAATTCTTATAGGGGCAACTACTAGGAGCTCAGTTCCTACTGACATAGGCATGCCCGCAGAACTACAACTCACAAGAGCCATTTGTGTACACACAGTGTATGGGTAGGCCCTTGGGGGTTAAGGCATTATTTTGCTAGGAGATACATCAATGTATGCATGTGGAGAGAGACCAAAATGGGCAGAAATAGGCAGAGCTGTGTAGCTCAGTAGTCAGATGTCAGGGCTGACAACATTGCTTTGGTTTACAGAGCAGCAAAAGCACAGTGTCTATAGTTATCAGCTCAAACAGGGAAAGTGCCTTTCTTGCAGATCAAGAGCTATTTTTCACAGATAAAACTTGGGGAAATGTGCATATAATGAATGTACTTAAAATGTATTTTTACACTTAAAGACATGAATATCATGTAGCCTTCTATCCAGTCAGCCAACCAGTTGGCAGGTGGAGCTTAAGGCTCCTTTTCACATGTTTTTATCTGTCTCTTTTACTCCTTGAATTCGCTATTAAGCTATGTCGTTTATAGAGTACAATAGCTCAAGATGGAATTTACACATGCAAGTGAATGAGTCAGATGGATGACTCACCATTATTGACAATTTCATTTCAAGGTTCAAGTAAACCAAGTCAGACAAAGGCCATCAGTGTAGCTATTGTAGGTATATACCCACATTGGACTGCTCATTGCTCACCTACCTTTAGGTTAATATTGGTCAATTTGGTAATTTCCATATTATGCTCCTAATTATTGAAAAGAAACCTGGTTAGCATATTTTTTCAACAAACCCAGAAAAAAGGAGGACAGCAAGGCCAGTCAATTTTTAAGAAGATTTTTAGTTTTTATTCAGGATTGTACCACAAGCAGGACACTAAAGGGGTCCTTTAATAGAGGCAAAAAGGCTGTTCATATTGCAAATGAATTTTCGTTTAGCTTAGAGAATGCAGCGAAGAGTCGATAACTTCAATCATCCAATCAAGTGCAAGCAAAAATACTTTTTTTTCTTCTTGCACATGATTGGGTATTCTTTGCAAAGGGGGTTTCACCACATTCAGCACAGTGGCTTGCAGTCATTGCCAACTATGCCATGGGTCAATGGTTCAAATTCCCACCAGGATACTACTTGCATTGAATTTGCATGTTCTCCTTGTGCTTGTGTGGGTTTCTTTCAGGTACTCCAGTTTCCTCACACACTCCAAAGACATGCTGATAGGTGGTTAACTGTATCCTGTCTATATTGGCCCTGGTATTTGTAGCTTTGCATGTAAGGTAGGGATCTTAGATTGTAAGCTCTTTGAGGGCAGGGACTGATGTGAATGTACAATATGTAAAAGTGCTATCTAAATTGTTGGTGATACCTGTGATAATAATATTTGCCTCAAGTAATTCAACCCCTATGTCTCTCTAGTATGTCCCTATTAATATTGGCTCCCTAACTTTGATACTTAGGGGTCTATTCACAAAGCTGCCGAAGGATCTGGCCGTAGCTTCAGCTGATCCTTCGGCTAGCTTCGGCCCCAGGACCCCTTCGGTTCAGGAGAACCGAGGGGGTGCTGTACGGGCTATTCACAATAGCCCGTACAGCTCCCGATCACGGCCGAGCGGCTCAGTCAAGCCGATCGCATATGCCTCGGCTCGGCTGAGCCGTGCTGAAAGCCGAAGCTGGCCGATCTCTTCTTGGCGGCCGGGAGTGGGGGGCTCCCAGAGCGCCCGGGAGATGTTTTTAATTTTTTAAATTTTTTTTTTTTTACAGCAGCAGAGCAGCCGGACAATAGGAAACTATTGGGCGGAGCTCGCTGTCACTGCTAGCTCTGCACAATCGTTTTCTATTAACTTTTTTCTACTTTTTTCATCTTTTTCTGTTCTGCTCGGTGCCTCTGAGGGACCGAGCAGAACAGCCGAGCCAAATGCCGCTCGGCGGCATTCGGCTATTCTCTCACTGCTGTTCGGGATCTTTCAGAATAGCCCCAACAGCAGTGTGAAGCCTGCCGGAGGTTCGGCTCAGCCGATCCAGATGTTGGATCGGCTGAGTCGAACTCCTTCTGCACTTCGGGTCAGCCGAACATGCTGGGCATGTTCGGCTGATCCGAAGCCACACGAAGGAAGCCGATGTACGGCTGAAATCAGCCGTACCAGCCTGAAGTGAATAGCCGAACAGTGTTCGGCTCACTTCACTTCTGATCGGTCATTCACTCGGCTGCCCTCGGCAGCTTTGTGAATAGACCCCTTAATATCACACCCTTATACTGAACCTATTGACATTGATTTACTAAATGCAAACAGGCTGTTCACTTTTCAAAGAAATGTTTACTTTGCAAGGGAATTTTCCGTAAGTTTATTAAATGTGGTGAAAGTTTGCTTTACAAAGAATACATAACCACGTGCAAGGAAATTAGAAAAACATTTATTTATACTTGGATGTTATTGGATGATGGAAGTCAGCAGAGCTTCACCACATTTACTAAACTAAGCTACACTTGCAAATTGAAAATCCCCTTGTAAAGTGAACAGTCTATTCACATTTAGTAAATCAACCCCAATACCTCCTGCCATGACACTTGCAATGGAAACAACCCTATCTGATCCACCTTGATTAAGAGGAGGTAAGAGGGAGTCAAAATTACTGTAAGCTAGTATACATCAAAGCAGCACTTATACACTATAATTGTGACTGCTGATGAACTGCAAATCACTGAGAAGAAGTTTCTTATTCTAGTGTACCTAGGAAATAGTGGACTCTGTTTACTGTAATGCCTATTTATGGGGGTTGTCTCTAATGACACACACTCTCTAAATAGCTGCAAGATGAAGGCTGAGAAGATGATGATGACAAGGCATGCAACAGCATTGGGGAGCATGCAGAAAGTGACCATGAACTAAATATGGCACACACTTTTTTGGAAATATTTTCCTGGATGTGTCCATTATTTGGCTACTTGCAGGGCAGGTGCTGACACGTGTTAAGAGATTGATCTGATGCAGATTACTATATTAACGCGAACTGAGTTGGGGGACATGTGACATTGATGGATCCTTACAACGTAACTATATGACACTATGAGGTTGATTTACTAAAGGCAAAGGGTGGTTCACTTTGCAAGGCAATTAGCACTTTACAAATATGCTGAAATTTTACTTGGAAAATAATACTCAATAATGTGCTTGAACAAAAAAAAACTGTATTTTTGCTTGAACATGATTGGATGATGGAAGTATTATTATTGCCTTTGTTGCAGCAAGTTTGGTCTTAGATCAAATTATAGAAGGAAAATATTGATAAGTACTAAACAATTTTATGTCAGATAAGGTAAACTATTGTAAAGGAAACAAAGCAAGCTCTACTTACAGTAAAGAAAAATGTATTGGTGCCTAACATAGTAATTTCTTTTTTTCCAAGCTAATCACAACCCTAAATCCTTTGCGTCTGTATGTTGCTGTTATTGCTATTTTTTATTTGCTTCGATCTCCAACAGCTGCTTAAATCAAATTTTCGACAGTTTCGAAGATTACTTGCTACAGGGGTAGGTCTGTGTCTCTAGAGCAGTTCAAATCTTACCTCCTTATCTTGGGAATAATTGCTCATAAAAATTCTAGTTATCTTGACTTGGCTGCTATAGAAATTCCTAGTGCTAATTTCTCCTAATCAATATTTAGAAATTCTTTTGAAAACTGCATACATCAGTCTACGGCCATATCACTCTGAAAGCACACAATCTCGTCTGATCTCAGAGGCTAAGCAGGGTGGGGCCTGGTTACTACCTGGATGGGAGACCACCTGGGAACACCAGGTGCCGTAGACTAAAAAAAGAAAAAAAAACTGCATACATCTGTACATAAAATTATGTACACAGTTCACATTATATTTTCCCCATGAAAAATAATGTATAATTCATAGTCTACATAAAAATTAAAGGGGCATTGCTGGAAGCTAAAGCACAGATTGTGCTTGATTTGCTTTATCCCCAGCCACAGTGGGGATGCTGGCAATGCTGACAGTGGCAGCAACATTGAAAGTGTTAAAGAGAAATATATCATCTCTAAAGAGGTTTTTCACTAAAGAGCTGAAGGATCCAGCCGTAGCTTTGGCTGATCCTTCGGCTCTCTTCGGCCGCCGGAGCCCTTCGGTTCAGTCAAAGTGAAGGGCTGCTATACGGGCTATTCACAATATCCTGTACAGCAGCCGAAGGCGGCTGAGCATCTCAGCCAAGCTGAAGGCATGTGCTTCGGCTCGACTGACCTGAAGTGACAGCTGAAGCGGGGAGAACGACTTGTCGAAGGACCGGCCATTCTCCCCGCAAATGACAGCTGGGCGGAGCCAGCCGTGATTTCACGCCCGGCTCCACACAATTGTTATTCATTGGCTGGGATCTGCTAGAATAGTCTAGCAGGGCCAATAGGAAACAGAGCTAGTTGTCACTGCTAGCTCTGCCCAATTGTTTTTTTTTCTTTTCTTTGCAATATCTTTATTTTGTTTAAAAGTTACTAATTATTTAAATTTTTAAAATATTTTTTCAACCTTTTTTTTGTAACTCTTTTCACTGATTTTGTATTCTGCTTGGTACCTCAGATCCGAGCCGAATGATATTAGGGGCAGACGGCATCGAGTGAGCTGCCAGAGCTTCAGATGTTGGATCGGCTGAGTCGAAGTCCCTCTGACTGAAGGCAACCGATGTACGGCTGAAATCAGCCGCACTGAGCTGGAGTGAATAGCCGAACGTTGTTCGGCTCTGTTCACTTCGGCTTGGTTATTCAGCTTTGTGAATAACCCTGTAAATCTTATATTCATTACTGACAAATAAAAAGACACCTGGAATTTGACTGGCTACTACTGGAAACACATGCTCCTTTATATGCTCCCATTTAAACTAATCTCATTGACTCAGACAGTTATACATTACCTTTTATCTTCTACCTTAAGATATCATTGTAATATTCAGTTTATCTGAAAAAAATGTTTTGATTAAACTGCACATTGTTAACCCCTTGCAGCCAGGCATAATACATATATGCGGCATCTTAGAAGTGGGCCTTTTTCATAGTGCCACATATATGTGGCATGTTTCTGCAGGGAGCGTGCTCAATCACGCACTCTCAGCACCAAGACTGATCTGTCACCAATAGCTCCTGGACTCAAACTAATGATTGTGAGGAATGGTTCTCAATCGCGTGATCACTGTAATACCCAATCACAGTGATTACGGTGTATTTAAGCCTCCCCTCTACTGGGGGGACAGTTGTAAATTATATCACACTGCATTGCAATGCTAAACTTGAACAGTGAGACAGATTATGCAAGAGATTTACTTCAATGTTACAGCTTGAGTCATAAATTCCTCTCTCAGTTGCTCTAAAGTAGCATGCAGACAGAATAAAACCTGACCCTGGCCACTTCTTAATTATGCATCAGTTTAAAGTGAAAATCTGTCACATCAGACCTTCAGTAATAAATCTGTCCCAGAACTTTGCAAACTGTCACAATTGACTGCCCAGGATTACAGGCGCAGGGGTTGCACACACAATGTAAACCTGTCACAAAGACTGAATGAGAAGCAGCTGGATCTGCAACTGACTGTGTTGCCAATTTGCTTGATAAATGTTCCCCCATGTAGAATTTTGTAAGTAAAAGAAAACATTTTGTTAAATAAATAAAACAGTTAGACTGGGCGTAACCTAGGTTTGTGTAAAGCTGGCCATTCACAGTGCTAATTTTGGCAGGTTGACATGCTGAAATTTGCAGAGAGGGTGCCCCTGTCTGCACCTTTCTGCCCAGCATCCTTCAATCAGAAAATTGAAGGAGCTGGATGGAAAATCGTCTGGTGAACAGTGGTGGTAGCCCATCAGCTGTTTGAGTAGTCTGACAGTGGCACAAACACCGCTGTCAGAATACAAAGGACACAATGGGAGATTATTCCATCCATGCAGTTTAGCGTGGATGTAGGAATCTGTTATATTTTTTTTGTTCAGCCCACAGGCTGAATGAAAACAATATAGCAGTGTATGGCCAGCTTTAGTGTCCATGTTTGCAATAGCGTCAGTGTTAGCATCAGTGTGTTTTAGATGTGTAGGGTGTTAGTGCCACTTTTAATGTTGGAGTGTTTTAGGCAGGACAAAAAACCAAAAAAAAACGATTGTTTCTGAGCCCTACTGTGGGTACAAAGAGCATGTAAAGCCCGCATATGTGGTATCATCATGAATGTCAGGAGTAGGAGAATTTATACAACTAAAGTTTAAAATGTATATTTGTTTACTTTTTTGATAATAAAAAAATCATAAGATATCCATTAACATTTGGATACCTAGATTCACTAAGTGGTTGCAAATATATAGACAGTTTTACTAACACATGTCAAACGTGCAAAATTGGGTTTAGGCTTTAAGGTTTGTTTTACATTCTGTCATTATAGGGTTAATGTAATTGTAGATTTCAAGGAACTGTCCTTTAACAAGTATCCTGGACTTCCAAATTCACTGACTGCATGCTTATTCCCGGCTAGTGATTTAGAAATTACTGAAGCCAGAGTTAGCCAGGAAACCTACATTTTCAGAAGGTCAGCAATGACAGTCTACATATTTTTTTCAGTATAAGATTACTTTAACACTAACGCATTTTGCTACTGTTCAGCTGTTTATAACTATCACAACACAAACTTACTGCACCATTCCTCTGTGACCTTGGGATTGATGTACTAAAGGCAAATAGGCTGTTATCTTTGCAAGGAAATTTCCCCTTGCCTTAGTGAGTGCGTTGAAGCTTTGCTGACCTATATCATCCAATCAGTGCAAGCAAAAAATTATCAGTTGCCATTGATTTTAATATAGGCATATAGGCTTTTCACTTTGTAAAGAAATTGTCCCTTTGCCTAGTGAATAGGGGTCTAATAGACCCCCTAATGTAACCTTTGCACTCCAATCAAGCTAATGAAACAGACTGTGCCCAGAAAATGATGGCTCTATAGCTATATAAAGCTGCCCACACACCTTACAATTTATCTGCAGATTTTCTATGGTCAAATGGAAAAGGTGCAACAGATTCCTCCATCTACCCTTAACTGTGTGGATGGAGTAATCTCCACCTCGGCCAATCTGTTGCACTTTTTCCATCTGACCACAGAAAATCTGCAGATAAATTGTAAGGTGTGTGGGCACCTTTACATTCTGACCGACATCGACAAGGATCATGTAAAGACCCCGCTGGTGAGAGGTGGGGGGACGCACAGGACAATGGATGATCCATGGGGCAGCCCTGCAGGTGAGAAATGCAGGAGGTGCTGGAGGAGGTTGTTTGGATGCTGTTAATGGATCGTTGTAGAAGTCTGCAAAATATCAATGCTGGCACTCGCTCTATGGGAATAATCGCTATGGAAGTTGGAAGTGGAGGAGGCAGTATGGAAGGAAGCAGAGACAGGGGAAGCAGACTTCAAAGTGGATTTTGGATGTGGTGAATATTTGGGGGAGGAGGAAGGTCCCTTATGATAAGGCACACGAGGGGTCAATTCACTAAGCGTTAAATACTGCATGAAGTTTTAGGTTAAATCAATCTTCTGCGTTATTTATGTCTTGAGTGTACAATTCTTCTCGATATCCTACTTTAGATGAACCTATAATCCAGCAATGTGTTTTGGAATACTTCCTTTGCCTCAAATTAAAAGGTTATGAACACTTACACTGCCACAGGCTGACTTTAAATACTGACTGACCCGGGCAAGTACTATTTACCGCATCCTTTTTTTTTTTGTGAATTGACTTTATTTTATGCAATATTTATCTCATGATTTTACAATTTATGCATTATTTATCTCACATTTGTTTTTTTTCTTTTTAATTAATTGAACATTTCATTATCTCATGCAATATTTGACGGAAAAGGGTCACGTGATCTGAATAGCAGTAACATTTACATGGCCATTCACAAAAGGGTGAAGACTTTGGAGAAGGCAGGAGAAGTGAACAATCTAGGACAACATAGCTGAACTGGAAAGTGAGCTATATTGAAGAATTTTTCCAAATCAGCTATTTTGTCCTAGATTGTTTGCTTCTTCTGCCTGCTCCAAACACTTCACCCTTTTGTGAATAGCCCTGGTAATGAATTGACCCAAGGTAATTATGTCGTAGGAGGCAAAAAAGGGGCAAGCATGCTGGTGCGTGGTTGAGATTGAGAGTGACTCCACACAAGCCAGCTGTGCCCACTGCTTTTCTGGCAAATGTTCACTACCTAGTAAACAAATGGATGATCTGAGGCTAAATGCTGCTAATGGACATAGTGACTGTTGTGTGATTGTTTTAACAGATCGTGGTTGCATGCAAACATTCCAAATTCAGCAGTGGAAATAATGGTCCACAGCTTGTATAGGGCAGATTGCACCCTTGACTCTGGGAAAACCAGGGGGGAGGGGTGTGTATCTATATTGATAACCTGTGGAGTTCGGAAGCTATGATAATAAGTCACATAATACTGATACTAAACTTCTATTACCTAAATGTAGACCATTTTATTTGCCGAGATATTTTTTGCTGTGTTTATTACAGCTGTTTATGTACATCCACGAGCTAATGCAAAGGAGGCAATGAAAATGTTATATGATGTGATAAGCAGATAACTAAATAAGCCACGAGAATGTGTTTTTATTGTGATGGGTGATTTTAACTATTCTAATTTAAAAGCAGTATAGCCAGTATAAGTTTTATACCAATGTTATATTTAAATATAGAAAGTGCAAGATCCTGGATCTGGTGTACACAAATATTCCTGGGATGTATAGGTTTTATCCTTCTCCACACCTGGGCCAATCAGATCATATGTCATTGATTTTAGCACCAATATATGAACCAGTGGTTAAAAAGATTGAACACTGTATAAAGACCATGAGGGTTTGACGAGGAGGCTATATCCTCATTGCAGGATTGTTTTGAGGATACTGCATGGGACATTTTTGAGAATCAGGATGTGGATGAATAAATGTTTGCGTTTCTGTCACATATAACATTTTATGTTGGGAATGTAATTGGGTGCAAACCTGCACCCAATTTTATCTTTTGCCACATGTGCTCCAAGATGGAGACTCTCATAGTTTAGAGTTAGGACCGCACTATATAGAGGTGCCTTGGCGCGGCTTTCACATTTTCTGCAGAAAACGTGTATCTAAACCTCTGTTTTTAACCTTAGCGGGGAGACAAATTTTTTTGCATGCTGGCTGGTGAGTGTGCTGAGAAACTTTTTGCTGTTGTACTGTATTTATTAGAGGTGCACCGAAATGGAGATTTTAGAACCGAAACGAAACCAAAATTAAAAAAAAGTCAGGCCGAAACCGATACCGAAAATTTTTATTTTTATTTTTTCTTTTTTTAAATATTTTATTTTTTATAAACTTTTTCATTTTTTGATATTTATTTTTATTTATTAACTAATTTTTTATTAAATACTTTTATTTTTTACTTTACTTTTAGTGGCTTTGAGGAAATATTAGGGGTCTAAACAGACCCCTGATATTTCCCTTTTAAAATAGAAAAAGAGATTGAGAACACAGAGTCCTCAATCTCTTTTTCTGTGTCCCCTGTTATCAATGAACAGGAATCCTCTATGAGTGTTCCTGTTCATTGATTACTTGAGAATATTGTTTGTTTACTATAACTACAATTATGAATGAATGGGGTGATGTAGATCACTCCCATTCATTCATAATTGAGGATATAGTTAACATACCATATTCTCAATTATGTACACACACTGATCGCTGAGTGTGTGTACCTTGCTCTTCTCTCTGACACCCTGTCACAGGAGGCTGATCGAGTGGTGTAGAGAGGAAAGCCCAGCCTCCTGTGACAGTGCTGTCTCCGCCCCCACACCGCTCTGCCGGACTGTGATAGGCGGCTGAGCGGTGTGGGAGGAGAGACGCAGGCTGCTCACAGCGCTCTCGTCCTGCAGCGCTCGGCCGGCTGTCACTTTCTTTTCTCCCCATTGGAACAGCGGCCAGCGGGGAGCAAAGAAACCAGGGATGCGCTGATGTATCGGCCGAAACATGGCTCTTTCGGCATTATGCCAAAAGTGCCATTTTCGGCCGATATGTTTCGGGACCGATATATCGGTGCATTCCTAGTATTTATTATTCCCTACAATAAATAGGTTTGACAATACATACATATAAAGTTTATATATCTATTTTCCAGAATAATGGATAGACATTGTTATTATTTACAGTCATATGCAGTCATATGCTAGTCTGAACAGCCATGTTTTAATGCTACAATAGAAGGGAGAATGCCAAGGCACAGAAAGACTTCCAGTGGATTACTGAAAATTTTAGTTTCACTTTTCCAACACAATGGTGCTTTATGTAACATAAGGTTCCACTCGTTATTTTTTTTAAACTGAGGGCCAAATTGTTTAATTTTTGTAAGGATCAGAAAATAAATAGTTAAGCAAACCCTTAAATAGAGAATGGGAGTGAAAAGGAGATAATAGGATAAATTACAAAGCTTCCTGGCAGCTTCCTTCAGTACATTCTGTAGCCAATGTAATTCTCCAGAAGGACTTGGTGATGTGAAATCACAGATTAACTGTGGCATACCCTTAGTTGGAGCAGGTGTTTGATTCTTGCAGTTTTCTTGAGATGAAAAAGATGACTTGATAGTATGCTGATACCTGATCATTGATTCTATTACAGCCCTTTCTGCCATTTTGTCCTCCTGCCACCAGCATTTCTATTTTTGCATGCATTTAAATTGTGAGCAAAAAATTAATTTGCATTGACACAGCAGTTTAGTTTTTTCCCTGTAACATAATTGTATTACCTAATTATATTGAATGTGCTGTGCTTCATCTAGAAAAATACATATACAAATCTCTATAATAAATATGTGCTTAAATAATACATGCAATCAAAAAAGTGTTCACAATGAATCTTCTTGTAAATAATAGTCCTCTGGAAAGTTCAATCATATATTCCGTATTCAAATATACACAAATGTGGAATCACACGTTTATAGTACTCAAGATTTGTTCCAAGTGCACCACACTCTTTATCCTTCCACTGTGAAAGTTCTTTGTACAAAGTCCATACGTCAACTCCAATTATCACCCAGTTGCTTCCCTCTCAGTGGGCCGCTCACCTTATAAATAGACCTGAACAGGTCTAAAATCGCTTTAATGGGTCTCCAATCTTATTCAAAGGCCATCTCTCCACAATCGTTGCACAGAAAATGACGTCAGCGTGTCATCACAACCATATCCAATAAAATATAAAAACAGCCCATAGCTTAAAACCGCAAAATTAAAAAAACCTCCTTTATTTAAAAAACTACTCACATGAGGAAAGTAGACATAAAACTTCAAATAAAATGTATGCTCGACAACTCTCTCTCCGTGTCACCGCGTTCTCTGGGTGCAAAGACAGATCAAACAGGAGCTGTGCTGCCGACCATGCATCTCCAATCCACGTCTGCGAGACTACGCCCTACGTGTTACGTCTTTTAGCCCCCTATGTGATAGTAATAAAGTTAGTTTAAAAAAAAAGTGTTTAAAAAAATTAAAGTAACATATATAAAAATGAAAAAATGCAAAAAATATATATTTTAAAGTCTCCTGCCCCCCACATGTATCCACATACATATGCAAACACGCATCGGTGCGCCGACTTGCAAAAACGAAAATTGCGCTACAAATGTTACATATCACCACAAACAATAGTTCAATCACTGTTAACACTAAACTGATGAGTGGTACAAGCTTTTAAAGTGTCCCCTATGGGAAATTTTGGGTAGTGTAGTTTTTTTGCGCATTCATGGGAGAACGCAATTTTAAGGCTTGACATGTTTGGTATCTATTTACCTGATGTGACCCCCATCTTTTATATTTTATCAAAAAATTAGGTATTATATTATGTTTCTGTGCATTACATTTAATTTCAGTGTATTTTATCCTAAAATACTGGTTTGATAAACATTTGCGCAAATACCGTGCAACACAAAAAATTGCAACTAGCATTTTTTTTTATTCTACAGGGCCCCTGCTTTCATTATATATCATTGTTTGGAGTCTGAAGCTGTTTTCTAGCCAAAAATGCATGTTTTATCATGAGTGCAAATAGTAAGAATTTGCTCCAGACACCAAGTGGTTGATATGGCTTTTCCCCATTCCTCTAAGTGCCTTTTTTTGCTAGACAGCTTGGACTGTTACAGGAAGTGGAAAGATAAGGAATCTTGAATAGGATCAATGATAACAAAACTACATTATGAATGGGCCCAGAAAAACAACTTGTGTTGTTTTCCTGGGCCCATTTCACATGCGCTGAAAAACTGACAGGTGGACCTGATCGGATGCCCAATGTTAGTGTATGGGCAGCAGGATCTAAATGGCTACCCCAGTTACCCCCGGCTCCTGCCAGGTCCACAAAAACAAACAGATCAGAGCTCCGTTTCGCTGGACCTGATCATGCTGGATCAGAGGTAACTGAATGTAAACGAATGCCTGTCTTTTAGATCTGGCTGCCCATATACTAACATGGGTCCAGCAATGTCAGTTTTTACCTCCATCACAAGATAAAGGAAAAAACTGCATGTGCTGGTATGAAGGAAAGTAGATACCAGGAAGTGACTGTACACAAGTGGCAGGTCACAATTTTTTTTTTACACATACACCCTCAGGTTCACACATATTGGGTTTGATATCCTAAAAGATTAGAGACTGTTCATTTAGCAAACTGAATATTCACTGAGCTTAATTAATAATGTGAAACCTTGTTCACTTTATACATCTAATCATACTCAAGCAAATATCCTGTGTTTTAAAGGTTCCCTTTATTTACTAACATTTATTTTGTAAAGCAACCATTTAGTCAGCAGCCTGTACTGCTTTAGTAAATCAGCCACATTATATTTGCATCTTTGGCTTTTACCACATCAAGCCTGATAGCCAGACTGCTTATCGTGGGTTCATTTTAAGGAAGCTTACTTGAAAAATCCCCTTTTGCCAGATATAAACTGGATATGTGCCAGAATAGTTTATTTGCTATTCTGTATGAGTATCTTTTAGCATTTACCTAAACTAATAATTTGTAGCGACTGAATGACAGCATGCCATGTGTGCATAAAATATGCTTCTGATACTCTGTTCAACTGAAATTTAATTACTTCTGCTTCAGTTTGCTCAGGATTTATTTGCTTGATTATGTGGATTTCTGCATTCTACTGTGCACTATTAGATATAATTTTTCAAATAATTACTGATACAATTTAAATCAAAGAGATGGAGTTACTCCCATGTGACACACAAGTGTTGGTGAAATATTAATGATTATGCATCCCACATTTCAGATCTTTTTAATAAAAAAAAATCAAATACCAAAAGAGAATATTTTATTAGAACAAAACAAACAAAATTTGGGGAAATGAACATACAAATATAGATGCTGTCACAGTGAGATTATTTTCAAATCCATGGAGATATTTGTTCTTTATCAAGCTTTTCCGCAAAGGAAGTTTGTGTCATTCAATTCCAATACCTTCCACCTATCCATGTCATGTAAAGCTCATACACACTCCTATTTAAAGGGGTATTCTACTTTAAGCCAAAATTTTACTCATGCTCCTGTGCTTCAGTCTTTCTTTGTGGTAAAAACTAGGAATGCACTGATGGTAGTATCAGTATTGGTGCCGATACAGGACATTTTAAGGAGTACTTGTACTCCTAAAAATGCCCCGATACATAGTGCCAATGCTGGCGCTTTAAATTTTTAAATAGATAAGGTTGTCTGAGGTCCTATACTTGCTGGGGACCTCAGGCAGCCTGCTGGGGACCTTGCGTGGCAACTTTTGACTTGCTAACAAAAAAGATGGTGGACACCTGGGGGTCCTGGGACTCAACTCCCACTGTACCACTCGTCCTAGGCCCAGATTGGATATTACGAATTAGACAGGACCATTGTCAAGGGCAACTTTGCATTGGTGAAACTGGCCACGCACATTGTTACATGGGCAAAGGTAAGAGCAAGTGGAGGGGGGAAAATGCAGGCTGGTGAGGGGAAGAACAAGAGGGGGGCAGGTAACCTGAGTTAAGGGGGGAAGGGATGTGGAGTACAGGAGTCTGATTCATGGAGGATTTGTGGGGGCTCTGGAGAAAACCAGTTAGGAGATGGCTGTGTCTTGTGGAGGGGGTCACATCTACATTGTAGGCCCCATTCATCAGACTGCCTGGCTCATTCCAAACATGAACAATCAAGTTCTTCATGGAAAATGGTCATGTGAAAACACTTAAGGGTCTATTCACGAAGCAGCTGAAGGATCTAGCCGTAGCTTTGGCCGATCCTTCGGCTTGCTTCGGCCCCAGGACCCCTTCGGTTCAGTAGAACCAAAGGGCTGCTGTACGGGCTATTCACTATAGCCCGTACAGCTCCCGAAGTCGGCCGAGCGGCTCAGTCGAGCCGAAGGCATATGCTTCGGCTCGACTGAGCCGAGGTACCGAGGGAAAAGCAGAAGGTGGCCGAGCGGCCGCCCATTAGCCAGCCGACAGCCTGCTTCTGACAGCTGGGCAGAGCCAGCCGTGATGTTACGGCTGGCTCCGGCCACTTGCAGAGAGATCAGCGTCCCTGGTATGAGCTAACCAGGGACACTGATCTCCAGATAGCCTAACTCGGGGCGCTCCGGGCCGCCCAGGAGAGAAACACTGCTTTTTCTTTTCTTTTTTTTTATTCTGACATGGAGAATAAAAATAAATAAATACACTTTGCCCTTTGGAATGCATTGCTAGATTCCTATTGGCTATTTCAATTTGCAATAGCCAATAGCAAACTAGCATTGCACCCGCCCTCTGCTGCAGTTCTCCATCAGGTCCCCACTACTGATTGACAGCAGCAGAGGGCGGGTACAATAGCTAATTTGCTATTGGCTATTTAAAATTGAAATAGCTAATAAGAATCTAGCAATGCATTCCTATGGGCAAATTTTTTTCTTTTTTTCTGACGGCAGCAGAACCGCCGGCCAATAGAAAACTGTTGGGCGGAGCTAGCTGTCATTGTTAGGTCGGCACAATAATTTTCTATTTTTATTTCTCTACTTTTTAAACTATTTTTCTGTTCTGCTCGGTCCCACAGAGAGACCGAGCAGAACAGCCGAGCCGAATGCCGCTCAGCGGCATTCGTCTATTCACTCACTGATGTTCGGCATCTATAAGAATAGACCGAACAGTAGTGAGTAGCCTGTGGGAGGTTCGGCTTAGCCGATCCAGATGTTGGATCGGCTGAGTCGAACTCCTTCTGCACTTCGGGTCGGCCGAACATGCTGAGCATGTTCGGCCGACACGAAGCCACGCAAAGCCACCCGATGTATGGCTGATTTCAGCCGTACAAGCCTGAATTGAATAGCCGAACAGCGTTCGGCTCACTTCACTTTAGGTCGGTCATTCACTCGGCTGCCTACAGCAGCTTAGTGAATAGACCCCTTATTCACTGTTGTGTGGTGCTGGGGGGAGGAGGCTGATGTGTGATCAGTCAGTGCTGGGGGGTCACCAGTGTCACCTGTCTATCACAGTTAGTCCAGGAAGGTGTCAAAATCAGAGCCCAGGGGATGTTTGTGTCACCTGTTTATTATCCTGAACCTGCACTGACTGCACCGTACTGTCAGCCAATAGGAGGGGGTGTTCTGATCACTCCATTGCCATTCTTAATTGCTGAATAATCTCAAAAAACTGCCCTAAAATCATTAGTCTGTATTGCTTTAGAAAAAATGTCACATGTCACTTAAAAAAAAAGTATTGGTAATTTGGTATTGGTGAGTACCTGAGGGAAAGTACTTGTACCGAGTCTTGAAGAAATGGAATTGTTGCATCCCTAGTAATAACCTTCCCCCTCCATCTTTACTATGGACCACTATTATGTCTATGCTTAGTGACACATGAATGAAAGACTTACTAGTATAATTAAATGTACCCTCCTTCTTTTATCAACTTAATTATAATTAATTTATTTGCTAAGCTTAAAGAAAGCAGTGCTGCTGACCAGATGTATACGACTGACAGTGGTATAGGGAATTGCAGTTCACCCCACACCGATTTTTTTTCTATTGTTTACATTTTTTAAAATTCTGTTCGCTACCTCGGAGGTAGTGAGCAGAATAACCAAGCCAAATGCTGTTTGGCGGTATTTGGCTTTTCACTCACTGCCGTTCGGCCCCTATGAGAATAGGGGTGAACCACAGCGAGTGAACTGCCGGAGATTAGGCTCAGCTGATCCAACGTCTGCAAAGAACGTGTTCTTCACTTCAGCTCACCTGAACTAGCTGAGCATGTTCAGCTGAACTGAAGAGAGCCATAAGCAGCCGATGTATGGTTGATTTCAATCCCTGACAAAGCCAAAAAAGTATTAAAACATGTAGGATTTTGTAGTAGGCCAAAAAGGAAGATTTTAGTTATGAAGAGCCTAGAAAACAGATAGAAGATGGACGCAATATTTGAAAACAATGAAGAATAGCTAGGATAGAAAGAAAATGTACAGTGGATAAAGCAGAAAAAAGAATCAGTAAATAATTTGAGAGCCATTTAAGAGCATAGAAGCCCTAGTAAGACAGATGTATAGAAGTAGATAGAAAATACAGGGTTATCAGAATAATAGATTGTAACAGCTAATCAGAGAGGAGAGATGGAATAGGAGATTGTAGGGAAAGACGTCATATATACATTTCAGGGATGCAGCCGAGGAATACGTAATTTAGGTAGGTATTGAAATTCCAGTAATTATTTCCCAAAAAACTAATAATTTCATGTTCTTAGAGACACATATGAGAAACTCAAATAACTTGCATAGTTTGGGGCCATATTGGGCTTTTATAAAAAAATATTTTCCAAGAAACTCGCAATTCCTCATTGAGACCTTGGGGTGCCACATTTTGTAAGTTTTAACTCTTCTAAGCCTCTTTCTTTAGTGGGATCTCTGTATGCCTGTTGCATTTTCCCTCAATTTTATTGAGGTTAGAAAACTCATACATATTGTATAGAAACAATATAGGGCAGAAAAGATTTTACATAAGTAGGTCATATATTCCCTAAAGAATTAACATAATGTTTAATATAACAGATACAAAAGAATGGTAGAGGAGAAACTTTTTTTTCATGAGGTAATAAGTAAAATATATTATGATTGAGTGGATGTTTATTTTAGCCAGACCTTCCAAGAATCTTTTTTTTATCATTGAAAATACCTGAAAGATTATCATTGATTATTTAGTTCAATTTTTAACTAGTCCATTCACAATTAGTAAATGATGAATTAAAAAATCTAGCAATTATAATATTGGCTGTAAGATAGATGTAAGAAAGTATGTTCCAATATGTCTAGGAACCTCAGGGATGGAAGGATCAAAGAGTACCACAAAATATAATTCATCTAATAAGATGTTAGTGAAGAAATATGTGAGTTTGTGCATTTTGATCCAAAATGTGTGAACTTTTAGACAGGTCAACCAAACATGGAAAACCATTCATGGATTTAAAATGTAAAGGGGATGTATTTGGAGCATATTTAGCTAAAAAGATTGCTACAATATGCCATCCAAGCCAAATTAGCTTCAATAATAATGGCATTGATGGACATTAAAAAGGTTCTCTTCAATATACAGTATGCTACTCCGTAAATGTTATTGTTTCTACTAGGTAATTTCCAATGAACTATATGATGAGGTAATTTGCTGTAAAAAGAGGATAGGAGTTGGGAAAGGGAAGAGATATGTCAATATTTCAGGAGATTTGGCCTTATAAAACCATCCTGACTTTTAGAAGTGTAGAGTGTGTTAAATTCTGGGCATAGGTTTCTTGCTGTACATATTTAGACTTTAGATTGGAAGGAGTCTATATCTTTTTTTTTTGCGCATGTAATTTTTATTGGTATTTCAAAGGATGCATGACAAAAAATGAATAAAGAGTTACAAGAGGAGTGATGTTATAACAACCAAGGTACAAGTGTCCCATACGATCCTATGAACAGCGGCAGGTTTAACAGTTATTCAGGAGGCATTATACAAGCTATTCTTCTCCATCAGTTGCATGAATCCACAGTAACCTTTCTAACAGCTAAACTAAATCGTAATACTTAATGCTTACTGCTTAATGCTTAACATCCTAAAAAGAAAGGAAAAGAAAAGAGAATATATACGTTTGGTGTGTCACGAAGTAGAAATAGAGAGGGTAAACTGAACTGCCATTACCCTCCTTAGCAACTAAATCATTATTCGGAATCGACCCAGAACATGTGGGACAGGTTGGTCCTCAAGGGGTCAATTGTCGGAATGTCGTGAGGAAGGCAGTGGGAGTGTCAATGAGGGGCTACCATGAAGACGAGCCCTTTACAGGAGACTTAGGTTAGGTTTCGCCCTGGCGGGGCTAGATTACGTCCAATCCCCCTAGGGAATTATACCTTTTTAACTATGTTTATTGGAAGAGTATGGAATAAATAGAGAATTTTAGGTAGAATATTCATTTTTACAGCATAAAAACGACCAAAGAGGACAGGTAGTTTAAGTGATAAAGCGTATGAAAGGATGGTATTAACAGTATACCTAAGTAGTAGAGAAATGAAGATGATGACTGGAACGGGAATGAGGACATTAACCTTTTTACTGTTAGCTCATTTGAATTGAGATTCATGGCTTGCGATTTAGAATCATTTAGCTTGAGATTGGATATGAAAACATTTTGTTGTAACATTTGCAATACGTTTGGAATAGATATCAAAGGGGAAGTTAGGAACAACATGATGTCATCTGCAAATAATGCCCATTTATGTTCTCTACCTCCTGAAAATAAGTTTTATGTTACAATTTTCACATATATCTATTTCAAAGCTAATAGAAAAAGGATTGGAGATAGAGGGCAACCTTGACAAGTACCTCTAGCCATGGGAATCATTTAAGATTTATATCTTTTAATGAATAAAATAGTGGAAGGAGCATTGTATAGGGATTTTTTTTTGTAAACCTAGTACCATTGGTCACTTAGGCGATGTATCCTGGTATTCCAAAAAGTGTTTTGCAACAGAAACAAAAGGTTTCTGGCAGGACTGAAAGGTTTTGTTGTACTTGTTGAAAATAAATACATTTTGAAAATCTAAGGGCAGATAATATAATAGAGGAGATATATTTATGTATCCTCTGTTAAGTTGTACCAACTTATAGTTTGTTTATGAATTATCCATGTGGGTGTTTTACTGACTGCATTGTGGTGTCCATCACTGAACCTTCAAGTGGACACAAAAAACAATAAAAGCCTGATAGAGGTAATAATCACCCTTCCCTTCTCTGTAAAAAAAAGTATCACATTTTGGTTGCGGTTTCACTTTTATAATTTATATAATAGCAAACGTGTGTGTGTGTGTG